>NC_136489.1:148144449-148224449 GCF_053919585.1 Euprymna scolopes
AAACATACATACATCTCTATAAAAATAGGTATCTCTTCAAGTAGAATCTAAGAATCATAAAGTTTGACCGGTCGCTTAATTGAGGTCAGGTCGTGTACAAGATATAGGGACTTGGTTCGGGGGGGGGGGGAAGAAAGGAGGAGGAACAAGAATAATATGGATATAAGAACAAAAACCAAAATAAACTAAAATAAAGAAATGGGCCAAATACGTAAATGGAATAATTCTTTTTTTCCTGATTTTTCCTAGTTTAACCTCAAACCTCATTGTCAATTTAAATCGTATTTGTTCTTTTTTTTTTTTACAAAGGCATCACCACATTATCAAGGCCCAGAGGCCACTCAAGGATAAGGGTTAAAGAGTGTACAGTAGAAGTTGGTCAATATAGTAATCATTAGTAATGAAAATTTGGTAAATTTAATAACTTATATGGAACGGCTCATCAAGAACTTATTTACTTTAGACTTGAACACAACCATATTGTAGTCAGCCGGAAAGCAGGAAAACGGAAGACAATTTCACAGGCGTGCAGTTCTAAGAAAGAAGCTTTGTTCATGGAATCTACGTTTAGGTTTAGGCACAGATAAAGAGTGGGGGAAATTATTGATAGTGTTTATAGCTAGACGAGTGTTTCTTGTGAAAGTTTGGCGAGGGGGGACCATAGATTGAAGCTCAGTTGAACACTTTCCATGAAAATAACGATACATCAGAGACAAACTCGCAACATCTCTTCTGTGAGATAGAGGTTGCAAGGAGGAGAAAAGGACATCTCCTACGAGGCTACGAAGTCTATTTTGAACTCTATCAAGGCAGGACAAGTCCTTTCTAGCAGCTCCTGCCCAGATGTGGCAACAGTATTCCATCCTTGGACGTACCTGGCTCTTATATAGATAGAGAATAGCATCAGAAGTGAGATATCTACTGGATCGATAGAAAGATCCCACCATTTTTCTGTCAACTCAAGTTATATGTACTGCCCATGAGGTGCTAATTATTATTAATTTTATACGTATCTATATTACCCTTAGAAAGAGGATTGACATAAAGTTTAGAATATACTAATGTTTATTAGCTAATTGTGAAATTAATTCTAATATTATTGATGGAACGTTTTATCTTTATTTTATGGTCCTTACGGTTATAGTTCAATGCTAAGTAAGTTTAAACAAAAGTAATAAAGTAATGATAATACCTTACTGAAAAAGACGTTTAAAATCAGTATATCCATAACCTTATGCTATTTAATAATATTTAACCTGGGATATTTTCTATAACTGCATTATTAATACATATACATACACACATACATATACCCACACACATATATATATATACATATATATATATATATACATATATATACCCACACATAACATATACATACCCACACGTACACATGCATGAACGTGTACAATATATATTTTTTAATACATACTCGCAACCATACGATTAATACACACATACGCTCACTTATTCTATGTATACTTACATCTAAGCCCATATATACCCACAAATAACAGGTGTTCCATATATAGACAGATATACCCTCATATATACAAAAAAAATATTTAGAAATAAAAATGTATGCACTTATTTAACACTATAAATTATAGAAATAATTAGTGTATGTAACTTACCTAAGTTTATCAATTATATCTTTTTTATTTTTTTTATTTTGTTATAATTTTTTAACCCCTCCTCTGCTAATTTAACATTAATAAGATGAAAAAAATGGGATTGTGTAACTATGGTTATAGAATTTAATTAACCTAGTATCCACAGGGATGACGCATCAATGAGTATAGTTCTTTCTTGTTTATACGTACGGATCTGGAGATTACCTTGTCTCACTGACTTTAGCAAATAGGGTGCATACCTTTATAACTATTTGCTAATATTTTCACTCCGCTGATGAGATGGTAGACATCGAAACCCTATAGGTTAAGGAGATAAACTTTCTAAAACATTCTTTGTCTTGCTTAGAATTATAAAAATTCTTTGATATGAAACTCAACCACTTTATTTCATTTCAATGAGAGTTTTTTGAAATTCATTGAATTACAATTTAATGTATATACATATATATATATATACGTATGTATATATATTAGACATTAAGAGGAGATTATATATATATATATATATATATATATATAAATACCCGTTCACATACACCTTTCACGATAAAGATAGAACCCAGAATTAGATAGAATCGAGCAATCGCATCGACAATGGACAAGGCGTTGTCCGTTGTCGACGCGATTGCTCGATTCTGGGTTCTATCTTTATCGTGAAAGGTGTATGTGAACGGGTATTTATATATATATATATATATATATATATATATATATATATATATATATATATAGAGAGAGAGAGAGAGAGAGAGAGAAAGAGAGAGAGAGGGAGATATTTAACTGCTTGCTAAATTGATAGAAACTGCGATCTATTTTTTACTATTTGTGAGTTTTGTAAATTTTTAATATAATTTAAATTTTATAATTGTTCTATAAGTGCCAAGCAAAACAGTTACTTATAAAATACTTGTTGAATAGTATCTTATGAATTTCTACAGGTTCTTGAAGGTATTATATTTGCATGAATCTATGAGATCCTATTTCTTGCCACTTACCCCCTTGCCACTTTTTAATTAATTATTTTTTTTCATCTTAATGTATTTATTCATTTTTATTTTTTATATGTTACTTTTTTTGATATTTTTTATTTTTTTCTCTGTAAAACAATAAAATACTGATTATTATTTGCAGCATAATTTTAGTTGATTTTTCTGATGTTTTTATTAGTTTTCGCATTTTAAGCTGAAATTACCCGATGTACCAACTCTGCATTTTACACTAGCGCTTAATAGGCTTATATCGTCTAAGTTCTGCTTGAAATAAGAAAATTAATAAGGAACAGAGAATTTAGTTTGTATAATTAAGTAGATTTATTGGGGAGGACGGGGTCTTGATATTCAGACGAAAGTTTAAATATTGACTTTTGTTGGCGGAAGTCGTATATTACAATTATGAGAGCAAGCATCGTCTATACTAATGAATGCTGGTATACGATTAAAGCACGTGTCTATATCGATATTATTGTCGATATAGGCATGTAGTTTCTCTATTAATTCCTGGATGAAATAATTGAATATATGTGTGTATTTGCGTGTGTTCTTTGCGTGTCTACGGGAGTGCTTCTTCACAAAACCTTTAGCGAGAAAAACACCCATCGGTGAGCTATTTTATGGTTTAATTAAAAAAAAACAAGTGTTCAGAAAAATATTTCTTTTTTCTATAACAAGTTTTTTTTTTATTTTTACCTTTAATTGTACATCCGGTTAGTAAGTTTTTCTTTCGCTCATTTATTTTCTATTAATAAACTTGTTAGATTCGTATGTTTTCTTTGTTTTTTTTTGTGTTTTACTTTTTAAGATACATGTTTGTCATTTTATATGTGTATAAATATTTGTGCGAACACTAGCCGAACATAATTAGTGTATAAATTTACGAGGATGAAATATAATACTAAGATGAATGATAAAGTTCTAACCTACTTAAAAGTATAACACTTTACACTTATTCTCTGTTTAGTATATTTTGTTCCTTCTGCTCGTTTCCATCAAACCTTGAAGAATTGGAACCACTGTTAACATTGTGCGTTAAACCGTTAGTTAAAGGACTTCTGTAATCACTGTTATTGTCAGTGGGTGTCATTAGAGGAAACACCTTAATTATCAGAATGTGTTGTGTAGCAGGGGCTCATATTGGGGACACAGAACAGATGACGATGGTAATGAGGAAGACATTTATATCTTGTCATATTTATGACGCCAGAAGTATGTTTACTAACGTGACTATATCACGTGGATTTACATATGATTATCCAAACCACAATCCTCAATCTAATTCTAACCTATTTTTAAACAATATATTTTAACTCACAGTTTGCATTCATTTTACTGACATATTTAATATCCAGATTTCTAAAGAATGTACAATTGACACTTTTTCCGACATACACGATATTTACTTATTTCTAATAAAATTAACAATGGACTGAATTTCTAACATTCCATTTTCCATTGTTATCTTTAACAATTGCTTACAGGGTTCAATTCTAACCTTAACCTATATCATTTTCACTTATCTAGTATGTCTTTTTACTTACATGAGAATGGGGACAGGCCTTTCATGTCACATTCCCTTCCTTCCTATTTTTTCAAAAAATGTACGTATTTTTAAATTCCAGTATATTTTCTCTATATCCGTACAACCACTTGGCTAAGAAAAACCAGGCACGACTAAATGAACTTCTTTTGTCGGCCATTTTCCAACTGACTCCATAATTATTTTTAGACTAGAATCTGTATCTGATCTCCCTGGCATATTCCTTTTGGGTGCAGGGTATACCTCCTATGATCAATATCAGCTGCTCCATCCAGCCACCCTTATACCGTAACCGAGGTTCCATTTTACCCTTTCAACAATTCGACGATTTTTTTCCAAATGTGTCCAGGTCCTTTCTTTCGCGTGGTTGTTCTAATAATTAGAGTTTTGTCTCATTTTCTAACTATTTTATTTCTTTATGGACATACATCAAAGCTCATTTACTTAAATCTTTGTGGTTGGCTTCTAATTATTAAGATATACATTTTTATAACACTGATTCACTCGGATTTCCTTGCTTGGACTCTTAAAATTCGACAAATATATTAGAAACATCACCCTTAACTAAATAACCTCCATCACCTGCGCCAAAATTCCTATTTGCGCCCTGAATTTTTACTATGGCTAGGATTTCTGTGATTTTTCCTTTTCCCCATCAAAAAATCCAAGATCCCAAACAGAGATATCCCGCATTCATATATCTCTAAAGAAGGTATAAGGTTATATCTTTTCATCCTACGTATGTACGGCATATTTTATTTTTCTCCCTTCTTAATACTATATGTGATTTGCCCGTAATACTGACTCTTATAGTCCTTTGGTAACGTATCTTTTCCCACGCTTGCCTTTTTAATCTATTATGCCGAGACTTATCATCTGACTCGAAGCCTTGCAGCATGGTTTGAAAGTAAGTTTCCATCTATAGTTTCCTATAGCAGTACATGTCTAGCGCTGCCACTAGCAAGTTACTCTTCGTGCGAAAAATGTTATGCACATAAAAAACAAAAAGAAAAATTCTCTTTTTTGGCTTATCACATCCCAAAACCTCTCAAAATACCTGTACGCAATTTTCTCTTGTCCACTCTCTAAAATTCTAACTTATTTGTAGGCCAACCATTCGTCTTAATCATCGTTTTATTTTTATTTTCGTATGACTTTTTCTTTTTATTTTAATTAATCTACTTAATCATGGCTCGAATTCCTGACGACAGTTACAATACATTATACATACATTTAAAAAGCAAATTTTACAATATTTGTTCATACATCATATAACATCTCCTTAAATACAGAATACATCACTACATTCCATTAAATTATGATCTAGACAAAATAAAATGTTTCGGTTATAACGTTTTTCAATTTTTTTTCTGTAATTAACAACAACGATAACAATAAAAGTCTGTTAAAACAAAACACTGGAACACAGAAAAAAATTCGTGATTTAATATTGTCCCCCTCTTTTTTAATTGCCCCTTTTTCACCCCCCCCCCAAAAAAAATATTTGGAAAGCTGAAAAGTTCAACTATACACACAAAATACTTTATCACTAAAAGTGCATTTACACATGCTATTTTAAAAGTACATGCGACTTTGACTCTTGTGATTTTTTTTTGATTTACAGCTTTAAATTAAAACATACAATGAATACGCTAAAGTACTCTTATAAACTTGCTTTTTTACGTTTCCCGTGTGAGTGTTTACTTTTTATTCGTTTCTACGACTATTTCTCTTTCCCTTTTGCGGCATATCGTCTCTTTTTTAATACATTTTTATGTGTAAGTATATGATTCATTTTCTTTTTCTTCCTTTTGACAGTGTGTATGTGTGTGTGTGTGTGTGTGTGTGTGTGTGCGATAAATAGTATAGCATTTTTTCGTACCTTTCTAAATAGATATTCGTGTCGAGCTTTCTGTTTTATTTATTCTATTATTGCTGGTGTTTTTTCTCTTTGCGGCATGCCGTCTCTTTTTTTAGTACATTTTTTCTTTTTCTTTTTACATTGTGTTTATGTGTGAATTTCGTCTAGCAGTTTCTTTTCTTTACTTTTCTTCAAATGACCCTTTGTTGTGTTCCGTGATATAAGCCAAGATGAGGACGTGAGTCCGAAAAACAAACTCCATAATGAAATCACCTCATCCCAGAACTATAGACAATTAATATTCTTACAAGATGATGATAAACACATTTACCTTTTCTGTTGTAAAGAATGACGACACGAAACAACAGTTACAAACATAGTTGGTTTCTTTATTCTTCAATCGACCGGTCGGTGATGTCAGGAATTGAGACTTTGATTTACATGGTCTAATTTTCCTCCCTTCTCTTCTAAGGTGCTCTCCTCCCTTACTGACTATCACCGTGTGTGATCTTCTCTGAATATCTGATCCTCATCAAGTCATCAACTCTGTAACTTCCAACCCCCAAATTCCTATATTGAGAAATCTTCTTTGTTTATGACGTCAGAAGTGTGATTACCATCGGTTCTATATCACGTGGATTTACAAATGGTTGTCAAAACAAAGAATCCTCAATCTAATTCTATTACCTATTTTTAAATAATATATTTTATTTCTATTATCTTTAACACTTGCCTACACGGTAAGATTCTAACCTTATTCTAATATCATTTTCGCTTATCTGGTATACCTTCCTACTTACATGAGAAGGGGGCAGCCTTTCATGTAAGACATGTACACAAAAGAAACCCCTTCTAAGTAAAAACCTTTTTATCTGATGAATTTTAGTGTCAGAAATGCATACATAATTATTGTTCAGGTCACAAACACTGAAATTGTCGTATGCATATTTGCACGATCAAAACAAAAAATATTGACGATCGATAGCAAGTATCTTTATCTTACGTCATGTTTCACAAGAAAACAATGACAGGTCTATCACTATGAGAAAGAGAAACGGTGGTAATTAGCGTTTGAAAGATTTTTCGCTAAACAGATACGACTTAACTTTCTTATTGTATTCTTAGATCAAATAATTGAACAAATATATCATCGAGTTTAAATTAAAAGAAAAAAATGATATTGCATTCTAAATAATTAAAAACAATATTGATTACTGTTCACAATAATTAATATTGTGACTTATTGAAAATATCTTATACACAAATTAATGAAACGAAAATAAATAATTGACAATACATCAATAAGTAACTCATATATTTGTAAACTATGATTTATATTCTTTGTTTTCATTATTCGGACTGTTTATTATTATGTATAGTTGAACCCCGGGATACGGCATTAAAAATTAGTAACAAAATACAGTACAGTATATGTGCATAATTAAGAAACATTATAAATAAAAACGGAACGTGAAGCAAATACCGTAACCAGGGACCGGAAAAACACCGTATTCTACGTCGTAACCTCAAAAACCGTATTCTAGGGCCAGCGTATCCCGGGGTTCTACTGTATTTTATTTAGTCAATCCAACCATCGCATTCGTCAGGTATGTCTTTATCCGTCACAGGAAATGCTTTGTCGAATCAGGGAATATAGAAACTCAACTGTTTGTTAAATCCAGGAAGATTGCTGCTATTTAATTAGGCATGATCTAGTAGAAGTTTTTGAAGCGCAACATGGCACAAAAGATTTGGTGTGATAAAATAATAAGCATTAAGTAATAAACGTATTGAGTTTAAAGCATTAGTGAATGCGATACTACGGATATGATGAATTACTTAGACCTGAAGTAGGACATGGCTGACTGAACGAAGATAATCTTCCTCTGTGGATTAAATAAAGTGTTAGGTTCGAAATTCTATACGGATCTACGAGTTGGACAATGAGTCTGCTTATCCAAATGTTTAAAGCGCGATATATATTCGGAATCGTTTAAGAATATCGAAAGAGATGGGACACATCAATCATTTATATAAAACAGATAAACAAAACATTAGTCATTATAATTCCAGCATTTAAATACTATGTTCAATTACTTATTTAAACTGCATCCTATTCAGTACGAGCATGTGTCAATCAACGTGTACATAATTATTTTTTGGATGTCAAGTGGGTGTTTTTTTTTTGTGTGTGACTCTCCTCATATTACAATCTGTCAATGAACAAGAGGACAGCAATCATTTTAGGATGATAAATAAAATAATTATATAGGCTCATAACAATTACAACAGCACATGCTGTCATATAACTATTGACTCGCGTTCGTATAAAAGGTTTGCGTTCTTTAAATGTTTTCCTCGGATACTTATTAACTACATCCAAAAATATGAATGAAAACATAAAATCATGTCGATCGTTATTATTATATTCAATTGAAATATTTTCAAGTCTTGTTTAGTCCAAACGAAGCATATTACAACTATGCTATTTACGATTGTCTCTGTGAAGGGTTTGTTTGGTTTGAAGAAGAAAGATGATTATTCACATTACATTTCAACTTCTGTTTTGTTTAGTTAGGGAAACGGGGTGGAAAACAGAAGTAATTCTGATGTCTTGTAGTCCGGGGGAAAAGACAATTAAAGTAGAAGGCGTTCCGGTATTTAGGGAAATCAATCATGAAAGGGGGTGCGATTTGTCTGCTTTTGGGGTTTATCGAGTGATGTACATCGAGAAGCCACATGGGCTATGAGTTAATAAAAGCATCTTTTCCTGTTATTTTAAAACAGACACAGTGATGCGATATTGCGGTGATTCATCCGAATTTAGAGCTTGTCCGACAGTTTGTGGCCTAAAACTTAAAACTTAACAAAAAGTAATAACCAATTGTTTCAAAGTTTAAACACCTTTAAATATAACATGCATTGAAATATATTAATTTGAATTTTTTGCCAAGTTCTAATAGACTTGAGCATGGATAAATAAACTATTATTAAACCGTCCTTCATATTAGACATGTTGAGCCAGAACTTGATTCCCAACTGCAAGTGAAAATAACATTATAACGCGAAATATTCGTGAACAAAATTTCTTTATAAGAACCTTACAGCTGGGAATACATGAATGCAGTAATACTTTACTGCAAACTACGTGGTCGTCTTCAAATAAAATATTTAAAAAATGTCTGTTATAATTCGTACCCCCAAATGTCACTAATCATTTTTACTTCTGTGAAGCCGTTCTATTTAAATTGATAATCCATTCACATTATCATATTTTTCTAAGAATGACTGTTTTATAAACGTTGAAAAATTTATTTTTCTACTATCACATTTGCATTACACACATTCACGCAATCCTGGCTTACATCACAAATGGCGACGATGGACGGATCTTGTTTCTTAGATTATGACTTCTTGTACAATACAGAAACTCTAAAATAAATAGTGACGCTTCATTGAACTATTCCCTCACATTCAGAAAATATACAAGTATAAATAGGATTGTGGCAGGTATAGTGACAACCCTCTTATCTGAACTCCGCGATGTTTTACAAAGAAGGCATCACTTATTAATTCCTGAAGCTTACTCGAGAATAAGCGTTAACAAAGTGTAAGGAAGTGATGGAAATTTGAAAGATTTTAATTACTTGGACAAAAAGATGAAACTGTTTATACTTGTTTATATTTGGACTTAAAGATGGAACAGTTTAAATGTGTTTATAGTGGACTTAAAGACGAAATGGTTTAAACTTGTTTATATTGGAATAAAAGATGGAACAGTTTAAACGTGTTTATGGTGGACTGAAAGACGAAATGGTTTAAACTTGTTTATATTGGAATAAAAGATGGAACAGTTTAAACGGGTTTATGGTGGACTGAAAGACGAAATGTTTTAAACTTGTTTATATTGGAATAAAAGATGGAACAGTTTAAACGGGTTTATGGTGGACTGAAAGACGAAATGTTTTAAACTTGTTTATATTGGAATTAAAGATGAAGCTGTTTAAACTTAATTATATTGGGCTTAAAGCTGAAACGGTTTTAACTAGTAGATCTGGAATTAAAAGTGAAATATTTTGAACTTGTTTATATTGGACTAAAAGATGAAACTGTTAAAACAGTATTATATTGGAAGTAAAGACGAAACTGTTTAAACTTGTTTATATTGGAATTACAGACGAAACTTTTTAAACTTGTTTATATTGAACTTTAAGATGAAACGGTCTAACCTTGTTTATATTGGAATTAAAGACGATCATGTAGTTCGGTGGATAGACAACAGATACGCGATATAAAGTTCGATAGACGGGCAGTTTTATTTTTTACAGGAAACTTGCGTTTGAAGTTCAGCACAGATCAAGCATGGGGATTAGGACACATTGTCAATACATTCTTACAATTACAGCCGGAGATAATTTACTTTGCACTTTTGACTTAGTAAATATAAATAAATTAATCCATTTAACTGTAGACAATCATTCAGTAGAGATATGTATCATTTTTGGCATTTTCTGCTATAAAATTACGTCGTAAAGATTCTCCATCGATCATTGCTAATCCAGGTCGTGTCTTGGTTCTAACTAAAAAAAAAAGAAAGATAACACTAAAACCCGTGTTCTGGAAGGCAATTATTTGCAGTATAGATTACCGCCGCAATACAGGAACACAACTCTCTACAGTCACGCCATATATGAAATACCAAAGAATTCGTTTTGTCTTTCAATCACAATTGACATATAGACATAGAAAATGACTTTTGAGTCCAACTAATTTTGATTCTTCCAACTAAATGTTTAGCTTCGTGCTAGATGCAGATATCCAGTAAAATAGACACAAACATGCCCGATTATAGGTTTAATAAGGGGCGACCTTTAAATTTGAAATTTTGGGATTCTGTTAATTTTCATTCGTATGCATTAGACGTCTTGAATTTCACATTTGATCAAGAATGATTTAGATTTTCTTTAGCTATCTCACACAATAAACATCATGTAATTAACTCTGATAGAAATAAGAACGAATGTTATATTTTTTTAGATTTAGTAACATTATATCTCGATTTTAATATTCGCATATACACATCATGCAAAATATTTTTTTTACTAATTTGATTTATTAGTTTTAGTTTTCTTCCAGTTTTTATATATAATAAGATGTCGTACAACTTAGTTAATCTGGTAAGTGATTGATAAGCAATTTAAATTAAATAATCAAACAAATAAAATTCACTTAAAGTCGAATAGATGAAATTAGATAGGAGTGACATATAAAATGGATTATTTTGTTTATTAAAATAAACTAGAAAGAAAAACCTCATTATCTCATTGCAAGTACTTTATCATGTGTTAAACACAAAATCGAGTACACTCAACATCAAGTGCACTCAACATCAAGTACACTCAACATCAAGTACACTCAACATCGTCTTACCATCAACACTTATTTCGTGAACTTGGAGTATGGGAAATTCCCATATGCACAAAACAAAATCACTGAAAAAACAAAAATATCCTAACTAAGGGAAAGGATAATTTTTTTACATGGGGGTCACCACTTGTCAAGGCCCGAAGGCCATTCAGGGATAAGAGTTATTGCGTGTACAGTAATCAATGAGATAGTATTGTAGTATTCATTAGTATTGGGGGTTTTGTATAGTGTCTTACTTAAGGGGGCAGTTTGTCAGGAGTGTGTTTATGTTGGACTTGAAGACGTCCAATTGTAGTCAGGTGGGAAACAGGCAAGCGGCAGAGAGTACCACTGGCGTGCAGTTCTAAGAAAGAAGCTTTGCTCATGGAATCTACGTTTGGATTTAGAGTGGGGAAAAATATTGACAGTAGTTTCAGCCAGACGGGTGTTGCTCATGGAATCTACGTTTGGATAAAAGTGGGGAAAATTATTGACAGTAGTTTCAGCCAGACGGGTGTTTCTCGTGAAAGATTGGCGAGGGGAGGCGAGGGATTGAAGCTCAGACGAGCACCTTCCATGGAAATAACGATAAAACAAAAACAGGCTCGCAACGTCTCTTCTGTGGGAGAGAGGTTACAGATCAAGAGTAAAGGTCAAACCCAGAAGCTTGTCAAAACATGGAGCCGCCCCAAGATGGGAGCCATCCATTTCAATTGATGCCAGATGGGGATCAGAGCGTTGATGATGTAAAGATAGAAGCTTGGTTTTGGATGCATTAACAGTGACCAGCCACTCCTTCCCCCATTGTACCACGCCCTCAAGATCAGAGGAAACAGAATTA
This sequence comes from Euprymna scolopes, assembly GCF_053919585.1. Lineage (NCBI taxonomy): Eukaryota > Metazoa > Mollusca > Cephalopoda > Sepiida > Sepiolidae > Euprymna > Euprymna scolopes. The sequence continues at coordinate 148,156,727 of NC_136489.1, forward strand.
GAGGGAACTTTGTCATTTACTGAGTAAACGTTGGATAAAATGATGGTTAAAATTATTACGAACTTGTCAGGATTCGAACCTGGAATCTTCTGATCCGTAGTCATGCGCGTCATCCATTGCACCACAAGTCCTGCCCGTATGCAGAAAGATGTTACCGCGACTATATACAGATAGTGCTAAATTCCGTTGATGTGGCCAAGTAACTTTATCAACAATTGCACGAAACGGCCCTCAAATCCTTCTTTCGGGCTTTTTATGTGACTTGGCGTTGTTCGATTCGTTGCATTCATTCGAAAGTTTTATGAGTATATATATATATATATTCATACACACATAAATAAATAAATAAACATTTAGAATTTTATTAATAGTATATTGTATTAACAGTAAGCCAATAAAAAAACTTCAATACATTCATATTGTCTCTATATAATTTTCTTTATAAAACAGTATAAATTATTTAGTAGAAATACATTTTCATAATGCAAAGTTAGATTCTCATCCGTATAATTTGTTTTTCTTTTGCATTTTTGAAATAACTGATACTTTTTCTTACTCATCGCATGTTAAATTTACCCCTGCACTAACTATTCTATTCCATTGTTTGCACAATTATAACTCGACAATGCATAATCAATATACACTTACATTCTAAAGTATATAAATATGTATCATAAAACAGTATAAGATATCACCTGTTACAATGTGGAAACTTAATATGAGAGAAAAGATATCTAAACAGAAACTTTACGGAACGTTTTTCCAACAAAAAAAAACGATCATATAATTGGCTTTCTAAAGAATACAAGTCTTTACAATTATAATGTCTACAACGCATGCGAAGCAAACATAGGGTTATTCTTTGTAAAATAGAACAAGCAACCAACCATTCCAGTAAATTGTCACACTTGCCTAATTAATTCCACCTTTTAAATCGACCGTTCTTCATTATGTCACCCGTCTCTTTTATTCCTGAACAATTACAGAGACACGTAGATTCCCAGTCTTTGTTGGCGATTCTGTTTAATATGCGTCTTAGGTGACAATAACTCATAGGATGATTCAGCTAACAAAACAATTAACTTGTATAACTATTTGTTTAGCTCTAGATTAAGTATTTCCGAGAACAATTAAAAATTGGCATTAGTTCATGTCTCATAAATGGAACCTATTGTTTACTTAATGAAAACCGTGTTCATTGAAATGCGTCGGAAGAATAGCAAAATCACCAGCGTGCTCAATTCAGGAATCTTGATTATTTTAACACGTGAAATTTTATTACATTATTCATTGGCTTAAATCTTTCATTATAGAACCAACGAACAAGGGCATATACCAACATAAATTTTAGTAAACACACCTTGCATAGTATTAGAGAATTATTCACTAAATTACTATTATATAATCAGGTTTTGAACATGTCCAGCAGTTAAAATAATACAGTATTTAATTAATAACATGAGATTGATATACAGTTTGAATTCTTTTACGCCAACAATATCTTATTTAAAATGAATAAAAAGTAAAAACATGCTCACTTGTTTTAAAAAAATATTAATTTCGCAAGACAAAGTATTTTTAGATAAACTTGTGAACCTGTCTTAATAATATTGATGTTGACAAACGTTTTTCAAAACTATACTTTAATTTAGAGAGGAACTACTCGAACAGGTATGGAGAAAGCGTAGAATTCACATGATATACCACTGGTATTATTATTATTATTATTATTATTATTATCATTATTATTATTATTATTATTATTATTATTATTATTATTATTATTATTATTGGCTCTAAAGGAACTCTCACAAAGGGTTTCTCTTTAAGAACAACCTGTGGTGTTCCCTGGGAGCTGGGTAACAACAACTCTCTCCAAATTACCAGTACTCTCTACTTCTTTTGATAGCATTTGCAAGTGAATTTGCATTATTGCAACAGCCGTTTACCATTGATTTCTCGCTAGCAGCTGCCATTGGTCTCTGCTGGGGTTTGAGTGGCCATAAGCCTCCCAAAGGTACCAGTTCTCTACCGAAGGTCTGGTCAGCACTCTATCTTCAGTCTTTCCATCATCCTTGAGCCTTCTCGACTATTTGGCATCATTCTTTGTGTGGGTGGGTAATTGGGTAATTATTATTATTATTATTATTATTATTATTATTATTATTATTATTATTATTATTACATTACAATATTTTAAATTACTTTTCTATAGAAGTGTTCAAATTATTTTCTGCTTGTGTTAACATGAAATTGGTATCTACTCACACTCATATGTACATTTGATGGCCTAGTTAAACTGACGAAGGCCAATGCTTTTCTAAATTCTCAAAAATGTTATTAAGACTTCTTTAAAGATCGTTGAAACAAAATGGCGAAAGTGGTTAACATAAATATATAACTAACGATATAAGAAATGATTGACTTGTTTAGATATGTTACACTTAACTAGAAAGAAAATGTTTTTTAAACTCCATTCAGTATTTTGCATCCATTAAACTTATGCCAGATACTTTTTAAATCTAAGTCTTAGTTGTTTCAATTTCATTGTGAATGCACTATAATTTAAAAATACGTGTTGCTTTCTTAGCCACATTTGGGAAACATATTAATCATGTTACGTGTACTCGCTGACATACATCATAAGCCAAATTTATAGGTTGCTAATGTAAATTTTCGACGGAATAAATATAACGGTTATCTTATTTTCGTCGTCCATCATGTATTCATGCCTATGAATCAGAATAGAATTGAAATAAATTTAGGAAAAGCAATAGTAAAATTTGTCAACTGAAAACACATCTTTTACTACATATAATTGTATCATTATATAACATAAAACTCCTTCTTTTTCATCCGCTTTCTTATTCACTATAACCTTCCAGGACACTGACCGTACAGGTATCAATAATTACTATACACGCATCTAACAAAACACACATGAGCTTTACGTATAGCTGGTATAATTAATAAATAATTCATACTAGCGGGACCTGTGGAAATTCCACAGGGGACTCATTCATATGTAATATATTGATGTGGCATTCTGTACTGGTTCAGTGTAAATGGAGACGCTTTGATATTATTGTAGCTTTTTTATTAAAACTGCAAAAGAATTTATCTAAGCTAGCACGAACGTCCGGTAAAGTAAATTACGCTTAAATATGATATTTGAATTCTTGCAGATTTCGTATATATTATTATGGAGTTAGTGTTCTCTCGATTTTTATATATTATAAAGTTGTGATTCCAAAAGTAAAAAGAATATATCCATATGACTTGGGTGCATTAGCTTGAAACGAAACCGAAATAAAAACTTATGAAATATATATGTAACTTGAGTTCCTTCAGCCATAATCGAATAATCGAAACTGAAACCAAAACTTATGAAGAATTCTTGATAAAATTAGTTATAAAAACATATAGATGATGTATGTGCCATCTGCTATAGTGAAAAACCTAAACCCAAACTTATGAATAATTCTTGGTAAAAATATTTATGAAAAGAAATAGAAGAACATTACAATTAAATTAGGATTGGACGCTCGACTCGACTAAACTCGATGTACCGGAAAATATAAAATCCATAAAATATATCTGGTCGATCATAAATTGTTTGAGATAACAGAATAATGGCAGATATATTAGCGTGTAGTGGAATACGTATTGATTTGCATATTAATGAGACTCGCCCCCACAAAAGCGATATAAAAAGACTAATGTCGCAAAGAGGACGGGACAGTCGGGTTCTTGGAACCGACTTGAATATGGCGAAATTTAGAATGTCATACGAACCGAATTGGACAGGTCGGGATTTATGGTGTCGTACAAACTCTGACACAATCCCTTTATTAATTACAAGAAATTTCGATTTGAAATATTAAGTCAATGCGACCGAGACAAAAGTGGGATTTTTTAAAAATTGAAAGCGTCGATAAAGGGAAAAATTAAACAATTCGCATGTCACTTTGAAAATTAAAAAGGTCGAGAAATTAAATTATTAAAATGTTTCGCGTCGAATTTTGATAATCGTTAGCCTTCAGAAATGAAAATATGTAACGATTTGTGTCGAACACCCGAAAATTAAATGTATTGAGAAATAGAAAGATTAAAATGTGATTCAGCTCAGTCTTTCGTCTAACCGCTTTCATATAATGGAGAATTACGATTATACTGACTTTTTGTGTTTAAGAAGCTAGTAAAGTCTAGTAGTGTTTGAGAAACTAGTAAGGTCTAGCAGTGTTTGAGTAGCTTATAACGTATAGCAGTGTTTGAGAAGCTGGTAAAATCTAGCAGTGGTTGGTAAGGTCTAACGGTGTTTGAGAGGCTTATAATGTCTAGCGGTGTTTGAAGTTGATGCTATTACCGATCTTGAAACGGGGTTATGAGATGATCTTCTACGATCATCGGGAGTGTAGTGTGATATACATTACTTTGCATATCAGTGAGGCTTCCTCTTCAAAAAGACGATATAACAATACACAATCAAGAGGACGGGGCAGTCGAGTTATTGTAACCGAATTGAATATTGGAGTCCTATTTTTTATTACAGAAAGCGTGTTCACCATTTCATATGAAACCTTATCAATGAGAACTGCATGTAAAAATGAGTTCTTTGTTCACAATGTTGAAAATCCAGAACGTTGTTTGCAGCTATTAAATAGCAATACAAAAGTTTTTATATTATTTAATTGGAATTCATTATTTATAATTTATTTATTGCAGACTAGTATCCTCGTCTTTATTAGTTGTTTTTCATGACGTTTCGGCCAATATCCCTCTACCTTCCTTCGTCAGGTGGATAGAGATAGGAACTCCAAATCTCCTAACTGCATTTTCAGCAATGGCTGCCATCCATAAACGCGGTGGGAAGACAACAGCTATGGATGGTAGTAATTGCTGAGAAACCAGTTAGGAGATTCGGAGTTCCTATCCTGTCGCGGTTACCACCTGACGAAAGTCAGAGTAATAGTTGGCCGAAACGAAGTAAAAACAAAAACTAAGAAAGATGAGGATAATAGTCCACAACATTAAGTTAATAACTGATTTTTTTTCTGTTTTCTATGACAATTGGCAATATATGTCTCCACTGTTTTACAACGGACGCAAGAGTAAACAAAAGTCGTGCAAAGCAACTAATATGCAAAAATCAGTAAACTTGGTTGGATCTATATATTTAGCATTCACAAAGTACTTTGTTCATCGATTACCGTAAGAAAAGAAAAACATCTATAGTGAATACTGTATGTCACTATTAGTGCGATTAAGACTGAAACATTCTAAAAAAAGGCCACAAATTATGGAAATAAATGTTATTTTCTCGGCGAGATAATGCACTGTGCCATAAGTCGATATGATACATAACTATAACAATCAAACTTCGATTTTTTTCTACACCAACTCTACTCTCAACATATGATCCCAGGGATTAGTACTTGTTTGTAGAGTTCGAAATAGCGTATTCATTCTATGAAGACGCTAAATATTACAGAAGCAGTAGAATCAGATAATTAACCTTGCAATAGACTATGACGATAAATAATATCGGATTTCTCCTCAAAGCTGTTGTATTAGGCTCGAAAACTATTGAAAAATATTACATTTTTATAATAACGGCTAGTGATTCAATATGTGTTAGTTAAAATGTGTTTTAGTGTCAAAATTGATAGCAAACTGTTCTGAAATACTGGACTATCGTAATATATTAAACATAAATTATAATTGTCATAAGTTGTCCTAAATAGGACGATTCTATGCTGTTAGTCATCCTCTATTTACAGCGAATTATCCACTTCTTAATATCTGTTTGGTATATTCTGAATTATTTAATTGTGCAATGAACTTCTACAGGATGCCCGTAGTAAAAGTGAATATTTCTGTAAAGTAGTTTCATAAATGATAATTCGTTTTACTTATTTATCATTTTCATGTATGACATAGAAGTAAAAATGTTTATTATTTTCGGGTAGGCAATACGATTGTGTTAAGAGATATGACAGAGCTTATTACTGTTCTCAGGAATAAATCAGGGTAGTCATAATTCAACGTTTCATCGGTAGATACAGTCTACAAAGAATGCTCTAAGCTATATGAAGCTAATCAAAAAGTAAAGTAATATACAAAACACAATTTTTGCGACTGTATACTGCTGCCTTATTACTATAAGATGCGCACAGATTTATCTGTGCCTAAAGTTTTTATATATTATGATGTATTTGCGATATTATGCCATGCCAACATCGAAAACTCCAAAAATATTTATATGACAATGCTGAAAGCTAATATGGCGGCTCCTGTTATTATAAAACCTTTAAGATTCCATCGACATATCGACGGTGTGGTATGTCCCCAAGGTCAAAGACCGAATTCAGATTACATGTGGACTTCATTGGGTACAATATTTACCTAGTAGCGAATCTACATGATGAAAACCACTGAAAGGTCAATAAAATGTGTACAATTTCTGTTGTGTTTTCCTTGTTTATCAGTCAGATACTCCTCAATAAAATTATTTCGAAGTTAGACTATAAACTCATTGAGCTGTTAACAAATTGTATTTATTATTGTCACTTAATGTTTTTCTAAAAAATAATAATATAATAATGACAATATTGGTTAAAAGCTTTATTATATGGCATTATTCACAGAATTCATATAAAGAAAAACAGTAAAAGACAATAATACTTATTCTATTTTAACAGAATCAGTTCTTGCTTGCTTTGTAGCTTAGTGAATCTAGCTCAAAAGGCGTGTTTTTAAAACAGATATATTTTCAAACAAAATTTGGACAAAATGGATTCCGGATAACGCCAGATAGCATAGCTCCTAGAACATATATTTATTTGATCGAGATTGAGAAAATTCCTGGTTTTTTAATTGTGCAGTAAATAAAATGAATTTTTATGAAAGTAATTTGAAGATAAAATTACCACATTTTTCTTTTAAAAAGCGTTTCTACATTTGACTAATTGGCTTAAAAGGTAGACGCTCGTCATAAAATAAAGGCAACGTTGAAATTAATGCATACTAATTGGGGGAAATAAATTGCACTAAGAAAATAATAAAAACCTTTTGTGTTTTCATTTATAGTAAATGTTTATTTATATCTAGCAATGCATGTGGTTTGACAATCTTCGAATAACATGTTACTTTTATAGCCTGAAAGTTTTGGAAAAAGACTAAGAAAAAAAAGTTTTCTTTTAACATAAGCACTATCACAAAACCTATGTAAAATCTACTCTCAATTAATACCAAGTAAAGAGTAATAGCAAGTTATTTTCATACTGTATTGTTGTATTTCTTCTGCTTTAAAAACATTACGACAACACTAATGCATAAAGATATAATAATAGTTATTATCGATGAATGAATTATACTGAGTAAGAAAAATAGCCCTATGGAATTTACAAAATAGTTTACAGGGATCAGATTGCCGGCGAAACATAAATATCGATATATGTATAATAATTTATTATATTCACGCATCTACTTGTAAACGCCCATCAGTTGACAAATCATTCCTATTGTGTGGTGTGGTGTTTATTTGAGAAACTCAATCGTCAGTTAACCTTTATTTTAGGCATAATTAATGCTGAAATTTTATAATCAATTAACAATTATTTTAGTTCCGATAATGAAGCAATTTAATTTCAGCTTCAAATACATGTTATTTCTAATAATTATTTCTGATATTCAGGGTCCATAATTTCAACGTTAGTTTGCTTATCAATAAAACAACGAAAATTACTTTGAATTATACATAGATGCAAGAGTCCAAGTATCAGTCATTAAGTGTATCTATGTACGAAGCTGAGTAATTATCATAAAAAATATGAGTCGACCAAAGTATAATCTTGAAATATGTCGCACGGCGATCAATATGTATGTCTAAACACACTTCTATGGCACTATTGTATGTAAAATCATCCATTATCTCAGCGATTTTTCACTATAATACACTGGATTTTCTTTTATGAAGTTCAGAAGAATTACCATGTGATTAGAATATATACATCTTTTTATTACCTATCTTTAATTTGTGGAAGGATGCTTCTTCACATACACACAACTTTTGTAGTTTTGGGAAATGCATTACCTAAACTTTGTACGGGTTTCTTCATAAATTCTGCCACTTCAACTGTGTTGTTATTTGTGCGGAGAGACACGTATAAGATTCAACGAACAGTTTGACAAAATAAGTATGCAAAACAGGTGCGTAGTTCCGGTCAAATCCTCTGGGAGGCTTTTGTATTGTCACTGCAACAAATTTCTACATTTTCTATCAATATAACAGACCAGACAGGTATAGAAGTTTGCATGTTTAAAGCCAATGGCGTTAACTTAACCAATTAAAATTGTTTTTATCTGGTACGAACTTTTTTTACGTAGAATTATTTCTTAAAAATTGCTGTTACAGACTTGAACTCGACATTAAATGTTGCTATTAGACAATATATAACACGCACATATTACACAATAAAGAAATAATTCTGCGTTGGACGAGATGACGAAACGTTCAATAGTTTTGACGAAAACTTTATTATCAATTTTCCAAATAATATGTAGGCCTTTCTTAAGGAGTGCTTTAAAAACAAGTGGATGTCATAATATATTTTCGAATGAAACAGCGGAATTTTAATTAATTGAAATTTACAACTATGCTCTACACGCTCTGTAATGTAAATATTTCCCCCCAAAAGATGTGTAAAAATTTCAAGTCGTTTGTGAGACATTTTCTTTCTTTCTAAAGTACTAGCCTGCGTGGCCAGCATTGCCCGGATGGTTGGAGGTGTAAAAAAAAATGGTAGTAGGCAGGCAGGCTCGAATCTGTGACGCGAAGACCGAAAACAAAGTGAAATAAAATCTGACGCTTTTACCCCTACTCTATGACGCGACCGGAAGTGTCAAGCGTTCAAATTTAATGTAGTCAATCAAAAGATGACTTGCAGAAATGTTGCTTTTAAACCTCCCACGAATGTCGTTTTTAATGTGGGAGAAAAACAGCTCCCCACAAAAAGGACGCATTCTAGGAGTATCCAAATAAATAGTAATTGCCTCAGTATGAACTCTTTACCCTACATTGGCAAAGAGGCAGTTACAGAACAGATACTACCCAGCTCGAGGGTCAATCTCCTTAACATATAGGATTTCGGGCAAATAAGCTGGCTTAATATATACGTAAAAAAAAAATATAAACAAACAGCCGACACGACGGGACGTTGAAAATTTTTTAAAACTCGATCAAAAAAAAAGATAGAGACGATGTCCGTTTGCGAATCTGAGATATTACGATCTGAGAAGTATAAGAAAACTTCTCCTGAAATCTAACCGAGGCGAGAACCCCGGCGCAAAGAGCATTTCGTAGACATACACGTACACGCGCACCCATTTTGCTTTTCATATATTTGACTAGCCTGGGTGCCCGGCGTTGTCCAGGTGTTTGAGGGTAGTAGATTCTAGTAGACAGGCAGGTTCGAACCCGTACCGCGATGGAGGAAAAGAACGTGAACAAAAAAAAACGCGATGTCTTTGCTGTTGCGTCCATCGCCTAACCAAAAGTGACGAAGTTTTAAATTAAGGCTGGTCAATCGAAAGAGGGAAGACTTTCGAAAATATCGGCGAGAAAAGCGACTCCTCCTTAAAGAAAGTGTGCAGGTGAGGGTAAAGGAATTACATTTGTTTAGCCAAATTTTCGATATTTGTTTTCCGAATAGTCGCGCTTCAAAACGATACTGATCTAGAGAAAATCCGTCGCCTCTGTCGAAAGTTTGAGGCAGACATACAACCATACATGCATACATAGTACATACATTAAAAAAACAGGTGAGACTTATATTATAGATTTTTTTTTGACTCACATATTCATTAAAGACTGCATCGTAATAGTAAAATGAAAAGTATTGTTTTCTTTAATAATATTTTTTTTTATAAGGTGGTTACCACTTATCAAGGTCCGGAAGCCACTCAGAGATAAGGGTTATTGTAAGTACAGTACGTTAGTGTGGAGATTTAATAAAGTGTCTACTTACGGGGGCGCTTCATCAGGAATTTGTTTCCGTTTGACTTGAAGACATCCAGGTTGTAGTCAGGTGGGAAGCAGGCAGAGGTAAAATGTTCGTAATATCGATGTGTAATGATACACACCTATATCTTAAATATAAAGGAAAATTAATAAGTTTCTCTTAGTAAAACCCATGTATTATTGAATTGCTAAACGGAGTATAACAAACAAAATAGCGGATTAATAAATTTGGTATTATATCCAACAAAGCTTTATCTTAATCTTACCTTTCCAAATATTTTTCCACATAAAATATCAAATTAAAAACTTACAAAACAACGATAATTTAATAAACAAAGATGCATTTCAAAATCGATAAATATTTAAAGAAAAACGTATATGAGCTTTCGTATTCCAGCCCCGATAAATCAAAAGACTTTACCGGCTCTAAATTTGTTGTAAAACCCTAATAAAATGTCGTTGTGTGTGGGATCGTCTAGTGGTCTTTCTATTACATCTGTTCATATGCTGTTAAGTGTAAATATGTGTGTGACATGTCATTTGAACATACCTTCTGCCATTTTGTTGGTCCATCTGGAAATTCTCGTCTGGGAGGGAGACTTGATACCTGGTTTTGGGGACGAAGATTTATTTCACACCAAGACAAGAAATTGGTTCTATAGTTTTTTTTATTCACCTTCCAGTTTGTTCGCAGAAGGTTGGAAAGTGAACTTGGCATGTGTTGTTTTTTCTTCTAGGTCTTATTTCTACCAAGTCAGCATTCGCCCCCCCCTCGGCGAAGGGGAGGAGACAACGGCGAAGCCGTCCGCTCTCTTCCAAGTCCCAAACAAATCTCCTCGATTCAGCTAACCTGATCACATGACTCACACGCAATCCAATCAGCTGATTTTGACTTCCGGTCAACCTGTCTACACTATAACTCACACATCCCCTCTCTCTCTCTCTCTCTCTCTCTCTATCCATTCTCTAACATTAGTGTTAATTTTTAGAGTTCGTAGTCAAATGTTCAGTGTTATATATTACGCCGGACTACTTTTCTTTTGCACAATATTTATGTCGATTTAACCTCAAATCTTATTTAGGTGAAATTTGTCGAACTCGGGTATCTTTTAGTCGAACTCAGGAATTCGGGTGGAATTTTGAACGGGGCCATTTATTTATGCAAGCATTCTCTTGTTTTGTCAACCATAACTGGAAGTCATAAGTAATTCGAAATTGTATTTTGGAGTTTGAAAAGATACACATGATGAAAATCTAAAGTTTCATCTATTGAAACATTATGGAAATAACAATAAGAATAGAAACAGTTGTCAAGAAAATCTAGAAGCAATATTTATTTTTACAAATTTGTTAAAAAGTTGGCAGACGATAAGAATTTTTTAAAGGGAATTCTTTGGTCTGTTCGGAATTCTGCACGACTGTGGAGGCAATTCAATGAAAACAGTGAATTTCGTTTTTGGAAATCTTGCACTACTAAGGAGCATTCAAAATGTTATTTGGAATCTTGAAGAAATTCAGAGTTTATACAGGTTATCTATTTTCATTTTTTTCTTCTTTATTCTAGAGTAATAAGAATAAAATATTCTTCTTATACTCTGAAAATTAAAATATTTATATCCTAACCTAATATTATTATATAAATATTTAATAATATATTTTCTCTTTTTAGTAAAGAAATAATAATTACTGGGCTGTAAATTTTAGATGAAATATACGAACACACACACACACACACACACACACACACACACACACACACACACACACACACACACATATATATATATATATATATATATATATTTTTTTTTAATTTATTAATTTATCGTTTGGATAAAACATATTTTATCCAATAGCACTTTTAAATATTTAGCCACTTTGATTAAAATATAAAATATTAAAAACATTTTCCGATTATCCTCACATATAATAAAATTACTGCAGAAATTTCCCTCTGAGCCAAAAAAAGGTTTGGAACAACGGATACCGCATAAAAAATTCAATACATCTAGGCTAATAGCCCCTATCATATATATATATATAGCTATCGTATATATATATAGCTATCGAAACCAATTTTAAATACATTCAGTTGTAATAATAAAATGCTACATTGTATCCTACGAGCAACCCAATCACAATCACAGCATCTTTGTAGGAAGGAGTCCTTGTTTTTCTCTCTAAATATTTAGTACTACCACTGCTACCAGTTTTCACCATCACAAATTCTACGCGTTTACAAATTCTGTGAGTACACCGTAACTGTCTAATACATACATGCACCTAACATAATATTTCTAATTTCCAATTACAAAACGATAAAGGCTCCCTCGACAAAGTCCTTTCATTCTGATTAACTGAGCTCTAAAAATTCTCATATTCAGGATTACAGATCTTCACGTTATAAACAAACTCTTACTAACATTAAAATATGGCATCACTAAGAGACATATTAGTTCGCCCGGCGTAAAGTTCATTTAATTCCTAGGTCATTACAGGACTGTGAGATCGAATAATACAATACAGAGAAAATCATTTAACGAACGTTAAATAATCCGTTTACTTGCTTTCTTTTTCAAATTTTAAAACACGCTATCCCCATATAATCTCTTTTATCGTCTTCGACAAAGAAAATCATTTAACGACCGTTAAAAAACCCGTTCGTAAAGTGCTGGTGTCATTACAATCGTCTGTGTATGCGTAGTTGCTTTGTAGCTGTCGGACTCCTGTTTCGCATTATTCTGTGTGTACAGGGATTACTCTTCGTCTCACATTATCTCTCATTCTATCTCTACACTCACATAGCATTTTCTCTCTTAGCTCATGGTTCTTACTAGAGTTCGTGCATGCGTGTGATTGTATGCTTGCGTTCGGTTCAGCATGCGTCTGTGAAACAATAAAAACAACTTTTGTTGGTAAAATATTGCAAAAAAAAACATTATGAATATAAATATATAAATAAACAGTACACAATGCAACCTTTTTCTTGAGAATAAATATATATATATATATATATATATATATATTTGTTGTTGTTGTTGTTGTTGTTTTTTTTTTCCAAATGATAGATTCGGTTAATATTGGCTTCGCCTCGAAGGTCGATTTCTTGTTTATTTATTTTAGAAAGTCGCCCATAATTTGTTTGGACGTATATATAACATTTTTTAAAATTTATTTTTATTATTTTTAAAACAGTAATCTACGTACACGCGTGTTTCGAGTTAATTAACTCTCATATATATATATATATATATATATATATATATATATATATATATATTCTAAATGTACAGGTCAGGTCATGTTATATGCTACTGGTACCATGTAACCCAGTACTACCTGCCTCATGGTCGGGTCACCGGCGACTAAACAGGTTCCCCACCAAACTTGTTTGGTGAGGAGGGTGCGAGTCTCCCTGAAGGATTGAAAACAACACCTTCCAAAGTGCGAATGAACCCTTTTTCGGGGTCAACGGCCAACTAGCAACATGTATATTTGTGTGTATGTATATATCTGTTGGGGTGGAGAGGGCTCCCGTAAGCCGTGGTTAAGGCAACCTTTCTAGGGGAAGTAAATCTCTGATTTAAAAAACCGTATTTTAAATCTGATCTGCACTTTAATTTGTTGTGGCTATTTTGCTCTTGGTTGTTGCTGGATCTGAACATTTTGAACCGAGAAAAAGAAAGAGAGACTTAGCTGTCGTACAAAGCTAAGGCTTTGTAACATCATCTTTGTATAGATACTCCCCAGGCATTTGGGCTCATGGACTTTAAGTGTCTGAGGGAGTGACACTCGTCTGACAAGACGCTGCAATCATCGATCATATATATATATATATATATATATATATATATATATATATAAATATTCAGGAATTTTACAGTAGATTTTAATTGTATTTCTTGGTTAATTTGTTTTGAAATTTATCTGCGTCAGTTACTTTACTCGCTTCATCCAGTATTTCAGCTATTCGAAATGCTCATAATTGATTAGGAAAAACGACGATTGTTATGCCAAACAGGAAAATAGTTTAAAAGAAGATTAGTTAACAAACCTCGCCTAATGTCAAGAATGAATTCATACGTATAAATGATACTAATAAGAAAACAATTTATAACATTTTGATGGGTGTGTGTAAAATATTCTTTACTTTCGCTCAATGAATAAATATTCATGTTTTTCGCGCAATTATGAGGATGTAATGGTTTATCAATTTGTGTAACTGTACAAAGAAAAAAAGTATAAATAATAATAATAATAATAATAATAATAATAATAATAATTATTATAATAATAATGAGAAGAAGAAAAAGAAGAAGAAGAAAAAAAAGAAGAAAAGGAATAAGAAGAAGAAATGAAATACTATTAATAATAATGGCACCTTTAGCTATATTATTCCTGCAAGACATTAATCTACATTTTTTGGTGATTTTCTTATTTTAGCCCGATTCCATTAGTTTCTGATTTCCGATTCAGATAGCGATTAATCGTCTCAACTCTATTATATATATATATATATATATATATATATATATATATATATATATATATACATAAATGTAAATGTTGGTTCGTTCTAAACGAATAAAACCATATTTCTACGTTACCAATTTATTTGAAATTTTCAGACAACCCATTTTTAGAGTCGATGTATGTTTTTATGTTATTAAAATAAATTTACCTCGCGAATTATAAAAATTAAAATATTAAATAAAATAAATATATTTTTAACCGTTACTGCGAATCTGTTCTGTTGATAAAACTGAACTTCCGGTTCGATTCATTTCACAGCCACGAATTGACGAAAGATTTCATTTTCTGTTAACTCGATAAGTAAGAAAAAAAAACAAAAAACTTACTAGTGCAGAGAGTGATCCGTGCTGAAATAATGTTATTATTTAAAAAGCCATTTTTAACATGGGGAAGGGAGGGTGTTTTGTACCTATTCTGTACTTTAACCTTACAATTGAATAACAACATATCATAAACTTTAATTAAACGTGAAAAACGATTTTTAAAAAATAGCGCGGATCACTCTCTGGATTAGCACACACACACACACACACACACACACACACACACACACACACACACACACACACACACACACAAATCCCATATTTTAAAAATTTCAATTCATTTATGTACTTACCAATTTTTTAATTTTATTTATGTTAAGGCTTTTCACTCATGAAATATTACGTTTTAATTGCTTCGTTTCTTTTGACGACATTGTTTACATAAAAAGGTTTGTTTTAACTTTTTCTAAACTATTTCATTTTTACGACATGCCTCAACGTATTATAAAAACCCTAACCCCCCCATGTTAAAAAAAAACGCCCTCCCATAAACCTCGAAGGCCGTCCTTAATATGGGGAGGTTGTTCATTCCGAAAACTGTTTTAACATGGGGAAGTTTGGGTGTTTATAATATGCTGGGCCGAGTCGTAAAATTAACGAAGTTGCTATCTATTATTTATTGCAAAAATTGCTTGAAATTTATTTATTTGACAAAAAAATTACACTTTGGTACTTCTTGGGCGTTTAGTTCCATGGCGACCAGTAGAAAAAAAATAATAGTCGCTCCCTTAGTCTCCCACCCCACCCCGCAGGTAACATATTTTATTTACTGACGTTGCCGTAACTAAACGATTATTTGTCACATTTACAAACATTTATTTATTTATTTTGATAAAAGTCTTAATTTTTATGAATATTAAAAGAAAAATGGATACTCATGCAGAGAGTGATCCATGCTGAAATAATAACGTTATTATTTAAAAAGCCATTCTTAACATGGGGAGGGGAGGGTGTTTTGTACCTATTCTGTACTTTAACTTGCAATTGAATAAAAAAAACACGATTTAAAAAATAGCGCGGATCACTCTCTGCATTAGCACCGAAAAATGTTACTAAACATTTATTAATAATTTCTCACTTTTACAAACATTTAATTTTAAATTTCTTTTTAAATGACGACTTTTATCGACTTCAATAAAGTGCCCAGTTGTTAGCTTAAGGAGAAAAAAACCCATTCCAATAATTAGAATTTTTATTTTTTATTTTAAACAGTTCAAATAATTAGAATTTTAAAAAATAAACAGTTCAAATTTTTGATAATTCAACAGTTCAAATAATTTGAATTTTACAAAATAAACAGTTCAAATAATTAGAATTTAAAAACAAAAAAAAACAGTCCACATGATTAGAATAGTTCCACGTGGTTAGTTAACCCTGTAAAATTATGTGATTTGTTTCACAATATTTGTAAAAGCATCTGTCTGTGACATATCGCATATTTTAGGGTTAGGGTAATTTTCTGCCTCGACACCGCCTACGTCAAACGACCTCTCCCCGAACTCAGAACGAGGCGGACGTCGGGACCATTTCCGTAAAGGATAACCCCCTTTTTTTAATAGTATTTTCGGGTGAGTATGCTGACAACAAATATCAGTTAAATTTGGCAAATAGCCCCCCTCCAAAAGTGGTGTTTATTCCGGAAGCTGTTCTTAAGATGAGGAGTTGGGGGGGGGGGTGATTATAAGGTGGACCTAATCTAAAAAAAAACAAAAAAAAAAAACAAGTTTTTTATGCGCACATAAGCAACTATTTTTTATTAACTTTTTTTTTTACTTTTTTATTTAAAAATTAATAAATTTCAATGAATAGAATAATAAATCATTTATCATTAGTGTGTTTTTGGTTTTGTGTTGAATGAAACTTTTTTTTTATTACAACAATAATGAACCAATTAAAATCTTCCGGCATGCGTTCAAGGGTTACGAAATTATCAATAAATCGTTTAGTTACTAAGCCAACGTCAGTAAATAAAAAAATTTTTTACGTGCGCATGCATTAGCCTTGACTGGGGGGGGGCTCAGGGAGCGACCATTAAATAATTATGCTGGTCGCCATGGAACTCAACGCCCAAGGAGTACCTAAAGTGGCACTTATGCACTTATGTTATCGTGCTATTTTTTAAAATAGCATTTTCCTGTTAAATTCAAATTTTACAATATTTTTTTTCTTTTATTAATTTGTTAAGTGAAAGTACAGATAACCCGGTCGGTTTCTAATGCGAGGAAAATCTAGCCCCCCCCCAAAAAAAAGGGGTACTCTGGATAATAACAAAACATTAAAATTGCATCAGTCTCGAAAGATTTCTTCTCTACTGAACGAGGAAAAAAACGGTGAAGTGTAGTTCACCTTCTGTTTCTCTCCCCCTCTCTCTTCCTCTCTTAATATCTCTCTTTATCCATCTCTCCCTTTCCCTCTCTCAATCTATCTTTCTCTCTATATCATCCTCTCCATCTCTCTTTGAGCCCCTTTCTCTCTCTAACTCCCTCTATCTTTCTCCTTTCCTCTGTCTCATCCCTCTCTGTTTCTAACTCTCCCCCTCTGTCTGTTTATCTATCAATCCCTTTATCTCTCTATCTCCTTCTCTTTCTCTATTTTCCTCTCACTGTCTCTTTTCTATCTATATATCTTCCTCTCTATCTGTCCATCTCTAATCCCTCATCCTATTTTAGTCTCCTAAATTAATTACAGTGAATAAGGCATTGTCAAAACATGGATAAATCCTATTTTAGTCACCTAATTTACTGACTGTGAGAATAGAAGTTATTTGGAAATTACTGCTACCTTGAACAGCACCAGAAGTAACTGGTAAAACCTTTCTAATTAAATTGATTTTGACAGCCATTTGGTAACAAAATGACATAGCCTTAACCCTTACTGCATGAGGAATACCTGCGACCTTGCTGCCAAGTAGAAGAATTATTTATTCTACTTTAAAACATTCAATTTTTCAAAAATCTCATGTTCGACATCTCCAAAACATCCAATATGGGGAAAAATATTGCAGAAATGCAAACTTATTGTTTAGGATGAATGCACAATGGTACACAAAAAATCACTTGAGACTCTTGGTCGATCCTTGCAAGATTTGCAAGGCAATGTAAGACCATTTGGGAATGCAGTAATATTGCTTGCAGGAGATTTCAGACAAATGTTAACTGTTATTCTTCAATCAACACCAGCAGATGAAATAAATGCTTGCCTCAAATACTCTACTTAACTCAAAATATGCATGTCCAGTTGCAGACTGTTCGATCCGCACAAAAACTTTTGCATCACTTGTGGGAAATTGGGTACGAAAAAGTGCCAGCTGATCAGAGTTAAGGGAAAAATTCTTTGACTTTTAACTTCTGTAATTTCTGTTTATTTCATCAAAAGAATAGTTAGTTTTAAAGGTTTTTGCAGCAATTCCAATTATAAGAATTCCATTTGACTGAGTGAATGAGCTATTCTTGCAGGTCAATACAAAGATGCCCATGAACTTAACGCTAATATTCAATGTAAAATTCCAAGTGAGGTAGTCAAATATAAATCCATCGACACTGTTGTGAAAGCAGATAAAGTGGTTAATTATCCAACAGTTATATTTGCCAGGGATGCCACCGCAAGTATTGCAACTGAAATTTGGTGTACTAATTATCATGTTGTGAAATATAAACCAATCCAAGCTTTGCAATGGCACATAGCTTGCAGTAAAAAAATTAACAAACAATATTATAGAAACAAAAATCTTAACAGGACCTTTCACAGATGAATATATCTTCATTCCATGCATTCCTATGATTCCACCGGATACATCATTACACTTTAGGAAATTAAACTTTCCAATTTTATTGTCATTTGCAATAACCATCAACAAAGCACAGGGAACAATCTTTACAATTGTGGGCCTTACAGTTACACACTGACTGTTTTTTCACATGGACAATTTATGTTACGTATTCAAGAGTCACCAAACCGGAAAATCTCTATATCAGCTAAGAAAATGGAACAACAAAAACTGTGTACCCATGCAAAATGGAAATTTAAACCTATAAGAAACATGCTTTTTCTCATTTTGGAACTTTTTCCATTGCGCCAATTTGAGCCACAGCAACGCGTGGCAGGGTACAGGTAGTATATATATATATATATATATATATATATATATATATATATATATATATATATATATATATATATATATAAGCAAGGTAACTATAATATTCATATGAGAACCTATCCAGATTATGTTAAAACTTATTATACGCAATTAAAAATAAGATACTTTTAAGATTTTTTTCTAATCAATTCCCACTTCGTATTGCAGTATTTTGATTTGGGATTTATTTCGTTGACTCGTAAATCGTTTACTTTAATTTTATTTTATTCTTTGGAATATGCATTTTAGCCCCCCCCCCCCCCACAGTAAATCATATTTTTTAATTTTTGCTTAACCAGAGTTATATTTTCCTGCTTTTTATCTGATTATTAGAAAGGTATTCTTTAATAAGAAGTTTAAGTTCATCCTTCTCTATGTCAAGATATTGAGATGACTTACGTATATATTTGCTTGTCTGCCAGGAATAACTTCATGGAAATTCACAAGAGATTGTATTTTATTTGAAAATACAAACAAAATGACTTTATTAGAAACATTGTGTTTGGATCTTAAAATGATCGATCAATGTATCCGACTAGGAGCATAAAAAGACAACAAAATAGGATTCGTTACTGTTAGGTGAATTTATTCATTTTATTATGACGCCTTGTGTGTTAGACTGTATGAGACAGACGCTAATGATTTTGCAATTGCTAATATATTTATGGTAATGAACATAGCTGAGAGATTACATTTCCCTTAATATCCGCCTTTATTTATTAATCAATCAATTTTTCGTTCTGTTTGAAAAGCCGTAATACAACGTTGCCTGGCTTACCTATATATTTTTCTTAATTACTTTGAAATAAAAATAATGCCAGAGAACAAGTTTAGGTAGACATATACTTACACATGCCCACTTAAACATATCTGTATACAAACAGAGTATATATATATGTACATATTTATATATATATGTACATATTTATATATATATACATATATATATGTGTGTGTGTGTGTGTATTTATGTGTATATATGCATATATGTGCGTCTTTTTGTTGTGTGCGTGTGTATATACTCATACACATATAAATGTGCACGTACGTATCTACGAACATAGAGATAATCGTGCGAACATATATACATATACAGATTTATACTTAAACACATATACACTAATAAATTTACACGAGCACACACGTATTTATTTCTGCAAGCGCACTGAAAAGACATAAGTACTATACACATGCACGCATTAATACATATATACACACATAGACACATGTAGCATCACAAACAAGTACATATACTCACATTGCTATATTTCATAGACTGAAAAGGGACGAAGGAAATACTAGGAATTATCTGTCAGTCGAGCACAGAGGAGTTTATCTTTTACTAGACATAAGAAAGAGAGAGGGGAGGAGAGAGAAAATAAAAATAATCATGCTAGGAGGAGGCCATCAACTAAGTATAAGAAGGTTTCTCAGGTATAAATCTACTTAAAAACAGCTCGGACCAATCGTATTAAAATTGGATATTAAACGATTAAGTAACGCAAAATTATACCACCTTTTTCTCACATCATAGTGTTATATAGTCTGGATGTAATCGGTAACGTTCTAAGAAATAGGATAGCCCTAAATTTTGAAATATCGTTAAGTAAATATGGAATTTAAGAAAGCTGAAACGTTATATATATTTTTTAATAAATGTATTTTAGCTTAGAAAAATATGAGACTTAAATATGTAATTTCAACATGCAAGGGAACAAACCTTAATTGAATTTTACATCTTCATGAGGTAATATTATAATTAAAAAGAAATTTCTCGAAAAACTTCGACTGCAGTGAAAGCGTCCGTCATATCTTAAAAAATGATAAATATTTTTAAAGAAAGACGAGCATGTACCGTTTTGGCTTTTTAAAATTTACAATTTTCTAAAATTATAAGTTTTTTAATCATTCGTCTATGTTGTATAATTACATTAAACAGTAACTGAAGATGTTTTCTTGGTGCACTAATAAATGTAACAGACTGTATCATCATTATATAAACATGTGTAGTATATTTTCTGATAATACACTTCTCGTTTGAGAGTTTCAAGACCGAGGTTGGTCTTGTATTTGGTCCAATCTAAAATACCCTTTTTATGAATCTACCTATTTTTCACATTAAACCCGACAGTATTCTGGCTTTCCTTTCAAGGGAAATAAAATGTCGAGAAACAAACCCAGTGTAGAAGTCGAATCTGGAATCACTATAAAATTATCAAATTATTCCAATTATACTCATATAACATAAATGCATATAAAAACGAATACATGAATAAACATCGGCACACACTAACAAATGCACTGATCTGTCGGCAGGCTGCATTAGCATAAACCAATCCACGCGCATATATACCTACAAAGAACATTCGGTAAGCCATTGTGGGTGCAGGCGTACTTCAAGTGCGATGATTTACGGCTTGTAACAAAAGAGACATTCGTTATTCATGCAACTTGGTCAAGACTTTTAAAGGTAAAGTAATAAATCATTGCTATATTGAATTGGATATTCACAACAGCAGTAAATGGTTGGAGATTTTTACATTGAAAATAACCAGACTATTAGTCTTGTGATTTTCATCTCATATTTTAATGTGATTAAAACCTGGCTCTTATGTTGAAGATATGCACATTTTTACACACAGCATCCATTGTACACGCGTGCGCTGATATGTTTTTATTGATTCATATAGTTTTATTGGATAAGGCAGAAAGCAAAGCTGTAACCAGTTTGGAAAAGCGTGCGATGGATGGTTTTCATGAACTCTTTTCTCTCTTACATTATAACAAACTTGAGTTAATCCACATTTATTATCTATAAGTAAAACTGTCCAAGAAAATAGGCAGGCTTGTCCTACGATAGAATTCTGCCTTCATATATTAGAGGGAATGGCAGAGAGCATGTTTCGTTTCTGATCGGGGGTTATTTGTATCCTTAATTTAAAACATTTTCTAAGAAGAAAAGACGTTGCAATATACCTATGATTTATTTTCATGGAAACTGTTTATATGACATCCAATCCAAAGTTCCTCGTAGGCAGACATTTACAGCAAGAATTTATCCCAACGAAAAATAGTTTTCTTTTTCTCGTCTATATTCCTAGCGCCAGGCAAATTTCTAACAAAAATGGATGTTTTACAAGAATGTATCGTTTGTGGAACACATCGCCATGGTACTAGTTCCTTGCTTATTACAACTTGGTTTTCTTCAAATAAATGTCAATAAAATCTGCCAATAAAGCATAAGTAGTAAAAAGGAGGCAGCGCAAAAGTTACTTATCACATTGTGTCCTGCATTTATCGGCTTGCATCATTTAATCTTATTAATCTTATCTTCGGGTGGCTTGTGGCCTTGATAAATAGTATGAAATATTTCCTTATCATTTAATGATAGCATACACGCTAATTCAGTATTAAGTTCTAAGATAAAGCCATATCTAAAATAAAAATACGATCATATCTAAAATAAAAATACGATTTTATATGTTCTAATTACTGACAATTTACGAATAACAAGCTTAAACTTTATTTAACATTTATAGATGCATGCAATTTGACTTCTCACTTATTCTTAGACTATCAATCACTATCGATTACGTCACTTTCACATTCAACAATAATAACACTAACTTAATCTTGATATATGACTAGTCTCTTATTTATATCGTTATTACTCGAAAAGGTCACTAATAAACACATGTACAGGAATATGAATTAAAACAAAATATTTTAAGAAGGATATAGTTTGCTTGAAACGTTGTTTGTAGTGGAAAATAATTATGCTTGAAGGCTATGTCAATGCAGTTCGTAGCAAACACCGTTGGCATGAGTTAGTATATAAAAAGAATAATGAAGATATTAGAAGTAGTTTTCAATAATGTTCAATTGTATTATGTTTATTTATAAACATAATATGCTATACAGGATAGTAGGTGTTTATATCACTAATTTACGAGAGTAGTCTAATCTTCAGCGAGTAAAAAAAATTAAACGCATATAACTGCTCGGCGAGGCTGTGTTTTATCTGTTTTAATTTTTTATTTATTTCTTTATGTTCGAAGATCAGTGTCGCACACTGGTTGTAACATCATTTTCAAGGAACGAGTTGCAATATGATTTGTTTGTTTATTTATTTATTTTCTATATATTATTTTTTTATTTATTCTAGTTTTTGTTTAGTTATTTTGTGTATATTAATTTGTTAGTTCTTCTATTTTTTGTTTATTTATTTTTTGAATATTAATTTTTTTATTTATTCTATTTGTGTGTTTATTTATTTTGTGTATATAAATTTTTTATTTATGCTATTTTTTTTGTTTATTTATTTTCTGAATATTAATTTTTCTTTATTCTATTTGTTTGTTTATTTATTTTCTATATATTAATTTTATTTATACTATTTTTTATTTATTTATTTTCTATATATTAATTTTTATTTATACTATTTTTTATTTATTTATTTTCTGCATCTTAATTTTTTCTTTTTTCTATTTGTTTGTATATTTATTTTGTGTATATTAATTTATTATTTCTTCTATTTTTGTTGAATATTATTTTTGTCCATTCTATTTGCTTGTTTATTTATTTTATCTATATTAGTTTTTTTATTTCTTCTATTTTTTGTTTATTTATTTTCTGAATATTAATGTTTTATTTTTTTCTATTTGTTTTCTTTATTTTCTGTATATTATTTTTATTTATTCTATTTGTTTGTGTATTTATTTTCTGAATATTAATGTTTTATTTTTTCTATTTTTGTTTATTTATTTTCTGAATATTAATTTTTTATTTATTCTATTTGTTTCCTTTTTTTTCTGTATATTATTTTTATTTATTCTATTTGTTTGTGCATTTATTTTCTGAATATTAATGTTTTATTTTTTCTATTTGTCTGTTTATTTATTTTCTGAATATTAATTTTTTATTTATTCTATTTGTTTATTTATGCATATGTACATATATATATATATATCTATATATATATATATATATATATGTGTGTGTGTATTTCATTTAAGGTTGTTATTTATTTCTTATATATTGTTATAGATTAGTGGACAAGAGCGTAATAAAATAAATTGTTTGTAATTACATGTAGTGTGTTCATGTCTGGAGTGTTGTTTATATAAAGAGGTTACAGTTCTGCCCTGTTATTTATTTTCGGTTTATGTTTTTTATTAGTAATGATGTCTTCAGCCTCAGATTACCTTTGTTTCTTTTTGTGGCTAATATTTTTGTTTGTATATTTTCGTTAGGGTTATGGTTGTTAGATAGCTATTTATGGAATCAAGATGTCTTTGTTGTAATGTGTTCCTTTATGCATACGTCCAATGGTCTAACTGCGTTGCCGATGTAGGACTACTCGGATACCGTCAATTGTATTCTATATACTGATCACGTGCGTTTACAAATAATTAAGTGAAACTAAGTATACACGGTACCCCCACGATTACAAGAGTAAGTAATCGGTCTATTTATATAGTTCGGAAAATATTAGGCTTAGCTGAGTCCTCACATAATCCCCGCATAAGATCTCGCACCGCAAAAAAAAACTGTTAATATATTTTCCATTTTAGATCGAATTCGAACCACCTTTGTATTTGTGAAAGCTGCTTACTGATTGGATGGATATTGGTCCTTCCGATCCTCTTAACCCTCAAAATTTCTACTTCCTACTTGTGACACTTTTATTTCCTTCTAACTTTTTAATTCTAGTTGCGTTATTTTTGGACGCATTTTAGAATGATACTCGTCATTCATTTTACTTTTTTCTCTTTATTTATTGTGGTAAATTTATTTTAAAAAGTAATTGCGTTTAATAAAAAGTTTTATTTTTGAAAGGAGTTCACGGCATAGTTCTGTTCCTTTGACTTTCTGCGGTTTATTTATATTCTGATTAAAAATTTAATTATTTTGATGAAAATTTATTTATATTTTGATTAAAAATTTATTTATATTTTGGTTAAAAATGTTTATTTATATTTTGATTAAAAATGTTAATTTATATTTTGATTAAAAATGTTTATTTATATTTTGATTAAAAATTTATTTATATTTTGATTAAAAATTTATTTATATTTTGATTAAAAATGTTTATTTATATTTGGATTAAAAATTTATTTATATTTTGGTTAAAAATGTTTATTTATATTTTGATTAAAAATTTATTTATATTTTCATTAAAAATTTATTTATATTTTGATTAAAAGTTTATTTATATTTTGATTAAAAATGTTGGATGAAAAATTCCAAAGTTCAAACCAAATGAAATTTTGGATTTTTATAGAACGACTAGTATCAATTTTTAAGAGTACTGATCGAATTTAGTAGTTAAAATGATTATTCAATAAAATTAATCTTATTATCAGCCACCGTGTGAGAAATTTTTTGTATTTATCCCACGTTTCTTTGTTTCGTTTCTTCCACACATGCAAATATATAATTTTAAGGCTCGACCCAGTGTCTAACTGTAATTTAACTGTTAGACTGAATATCTTGACGTATTTGGATTAATTTTCGTCTGATTTTTCATTGGAGTTTGTTTATCCAATTCTGTGTTTTCTTTTGCGTTTACTCTTTCAATGAGATATTTTATGACCAGCGCTGCCACAATTTTTAAAAACTGTCATTCTGAAACGGATAAAATGTTTCCTAGAGAAATTCTTCGGATCGGTTACTTGATTTCAAGGGTTATTACTTTAGTTTCTGTATGGTCCGATCTTTTTGTTTTAAATGTGAGTAGCAACTTTCTTAATACGGGGAATATCTTTTTTCTGATTTAAACCAAGAATGTGGGACATGCCCTTTTTTGTTTTTTAGAGGATTAATGTTTAGATGCATATCTTACTTTATGAGTCACACTACGCCCGAATATTCTTTTAATTTAAAATAATTTCTAACTCGTATAAACCTTTGGCAAAACAGTTTATGTAGAGTAAGACTGAGTTCGCTTCAGAGCTTCGTTAGAACTATCTGTCTAATTACATCATTTTGCCGACACTAGTCTTTGAGTGAACATGATACATTCAAAATCATCTGCCTATAATTTCGCTAGTTTAAAGGCGTTACTGTGTTAGGTTACGACATACGCTAAATAACATTCATTGTCTCGCTTAGCCAAATGCAAAACGTTTTCACCTTTTGTGCAACAGTGAATTATTGATAGTTAAAAGTTCTATTAGTAATTTCAGAGTTTACCTGAACTCCAGATCTGTGGCCGTCTCTCTCTCTCTCTCTCTTTCGTACAACTTTCTATGCCAAATCGTCGCAATCTACGTTGAAAAGGTTTTAATACATTTTAAAGAAAATGTCAACAGGTTAGCCTTCCCCAGGAACGTAGTTAAACGTGTCCATGATGTTTCATATCGGGTTTTCGAAAAACGCTGTTTTGCTCTGCATGGTTGGTTCAATACTGAAGCTTTTGAAAAGTAATTTCTGATTTTTTTTTGTACACGATCTTACATTTTCTTGTTGTTGTTGTTGAATCAGTGTGTGATCTTTGTACTTTCTCTTGCTGTTTGAAGATGCTTTCTTTCATTTTCTGTTATCCTTTATAATCTTCCTCTTCTTGTTAGTTTTGCACTTGATGTTATTGTCGTTTTTGTAATACCCGTACGCTAATTTCTTTGACGCCGTCTATCTTGTAAACTTGTTTCCGAAGTGAAATTTACTTACTCGAGAAAAAACGCTACAATATTACTAAATGAAACTTGCAGCTTACGTTGAAAATGTTTCTGTTTTTCTAAAAAAAAATAAATTTGATTAGAGAAAAACATGCTTACTGTTTGGTTTAAATGAAAATATCTTCAAATACATTTGTGTGAACCTTCCTCTCTGGTGTCCGACAAAACGATTTTTATCTTCATTTTTTTTATTGATTGAAAAACTTTAAACGTGATTTATTAGTCCCATTTAAAAGAGTATCTTTTCTTCTAACTTGTTACTCTGTTGTTTGACAGCTTCAGGGTGTGATTATTAGTATAATTTTATACATTTACTATTTTGTTCGAAACGACTTCGTTTATTGTGTTTTTTTATTTTAGTTCTACATCACCGAATTATTGTGAGTATACTCTTTGTGAATTAGAGTTCTCGTTACCATACATTGTGGCCTGGAGGCTCACGAATGAAAGCACGGGCATCGATATGGTTTAAACAACGTATTTATATTGAGAACATAATATTTACACAGTCGTAGCACTTAACGCCAAGATGACGTAATAGAAAGTATACACACCAGCACTCCAGGGTCACATACAATTAAGAGTTCATTGCTTGTGCATCGGTAAGTCGCTACAACATACATTAAAGAAAATAAATTGTTGTACATGCATCATAAATTCGACATATGTAGTAGTAGTAGTAGTAGTAGTAGTAGTAGTAGTAGTAGTAATGAAAAATATTCAGGCATAGTTAATATAACTATTGTGTTTTTTACGACACTAAATTGTAACGGACACTCTTGTGCAAGTTCTTTCTTCTCGGGTAAAACGTTTTTCATGAATAAAAAATCACAAGCTGTACCAAGTACATTTATATATCGCTTAGACGAGACGATATACGGCATAATCGCGTTGACACACCGGTTCTCGTCAGATCACCAAAGTTAAGCAACGTTCAGCCTTGTTAGTACAAGATGGGTGACCATTTGATCATTGTAGGCGTTGTATGTGCCCTTCGCTTATCTCGGCATTGTACATATAACCTCGCTTGCCACTGTTATTTAACAGTGTCTACTAAGGAGAGGTGTGGTTGGAGATTGCGCACCTCCTGCTACAAAAATTTAATGCGCAGGCACCCCTTCGTGGGTATCCATAGTCTGTTAAACACTGAAGGAACCCTTGAGACGAGAAGATTTTATTGATGTTTAATTATGCAGTTTTTGTAGAATAATGTAAAACTATAGTCACATAGGGTTCCTAGAAGTCTTGTGTTACCCTTCTCACTAATTCGGTTAAATATTCCTTCACTTTGGTGATCTGACCAAGATTTTGTTAAAGGCAAACTCTTCGCCGTGCCTTACATTATTTTATGACCCGGAAAACTGTTTTTCTCATCCCTTCGTTTTTGTTTTTTTTGGTGTACATAATTTCTGAACCCTTCAATAATTTATGCCACCCATAAACACTAAACTGCATTCAATGATAAGACACAACGTTGTAATAATGTGTTTGTAGTCTCTAATTTGCCGCTACTGTCAGGACCCTTGTGATTATAAGTATTATTACCACGGTCATGGAAAACAACAAAATGGACGAGGAGATTTCTACAAGAATGGCTAACGCCTCCATATCCTATGGAAAACTCAAACAGAAGGTCTGGCAAAATAAAGACCAGACTTTCAGAACTAAATACTTGGTGTACCGCGCCATCGTCCTCTTGTCACTCTTATACGGTGCAGAAACTTGGCCAGTGTACAAACTGGTAGCCGCAAGCTCAACACCTATATGATGAGACACCTCCGGCAGATTTTAAATATTAAGTGGTATGACTTTGTCAGCAACAGGGAGATCCTATCACAAGCCAACCTCTCAAGCATGTATGACCGGAAAAACCTGAGTGTGGTCGGGCACGACAACAATGGAGAACTCCCGACTACCAAACCAAATACTGTTTTCACAACTGGAGGATTGAGTACGAGGCATACGTCAATCGAAATCTAAAGGAAAGGTTGATCCCTACTGAAAGCTAGCAAGCCCTCAGTCGCGACCGTGACAAGTGGAAAATGAGGGTTCACAGGAATGAATGAATGAATTACCTGTATACTTTCCGTCTATGAGTTAAATTAAACTACTGTTTACAGATTTATTGTGTATTAAATGTACACTTATAAACCGAATGAATCTCCAAGGTAATCGCATTAAAATAATTTATGGATTCATTATAAAATAATATAACGAAGCTTCACATGTTTAAAAGACCATATGATACATGGTATAAAATATTGCACAGTTAAGTACTGACCTGTGTATGGCATTCGCCTAAATGCTTGATTAATATTAGGAGGTTTATTTTTTTAGCTTTCGCGTTTTATTTTTGTTTTCAACTGGAGCTTATATTGTTTAGACCCAAACAAATATGCGACTATGCATTTGCTTATGATGAGATTTTTATTTTTCGGTATTTTTCTTAAAATCTGAATGCAACATGATGAAAAAGCTGCACGTTAGACGAAATATGTAGAATATTTAAATCCTGTAAAAAAAAATCTCAAAATGACCTCAGATTTTGTAACATGGTACACATAATTCTGTAAATCAGGAGTATAGATGTGTGGAGTTGTAATAGTCAAAGAAGCAAGCGCATACGTGTGTGTGCTTTGTCTGACTGTACGACTTACCTTTAGATGAGACCTGAGAGAGAGAGAAAGATAAGATGGCCGCCGTGATTTTATAAGGTATAATCTCATAACATAGCACGAGATCACACCGCCAACTGCACACCTATGCAAATGAAATGCAGTCAGTTTTTTTTAATAAAAAACACTTGGCCAAGGTGAGAGTGACGGACGCGTGCTGGAAGTTTACAGAGAAAATTGTGAGGAGGAGGAAATACAGTAACGAATTCTATCTGTGATCTTTTTTTTACATTTTTTTCCTCCAAATACCAGCACATTTAACTACAAGATTGCAATATTGAAATTATTTTTCTTAATTCGAAATTTCATATTTCGTATTTCATATTCGGTCTTGATATCTGGGAGTCGGGATGTTCAGACATGACAATTAATGATCAATTATTACGTAGTCTTTCTGTACGAAATTGTGCGTTCAAACCTTAGTTTTTAGAATTGATATGTTCGATATTATTAAATATGCGCATACAAGTTAATATGTTTACAACTAGTAGGATCAATAACATAGTGTTGTCTTTTGAAAGAATATTTAAGTAATTTCTGAACCCATGATAACACTACGGGAGTTAACAAACCTGCATCTTTTGTTAATATTAGTACTATTCAATATTTCGTTATTTAAGTGAATCAATTACAGTACCATGTTACGTAAACTCATATGCGATACGAATTCTCTGGTTTACATTCTAAACTAAATTTTTATTTGTTTTACTTGCCACATTTATAGAATAAAAACCGAACTGTTTTTAAAGCTTTTTGA
Organism: Euprymna scolopes; assembly: GCF_053919585.1. Taxonomy (NCBI): domain Eukaryota; kingdom Metazoa; phylum Mollusca; class Cephalopoda; order Sepiida; family Sepiolidae; genus Euprymna; species Euprymna scolopes. Next base: position 148,186,856 of record NC_136489.1, read on the forward strand.
ACCGAGAGTTACTCTATATTTTTATGATGTATAATAGTAGTCGATTCTTCGTTTGTGTTGAACATATGTATTGTAAAATTAAAGACATTGCACGAAATGTGTTTGTGCTGAATATATTATAAAATTTAACACATTGTACAAAATATGTTTGTGTTGCATAAACATATTAAAAAGATTAACACATTGTACAGATACGTGTATGTGTTTAATATACGTAGTAGAAATTTAAGACATTGTACGAAAGTTGTTTGTGTTGAATATATATATATACATATATATATATATATATATTACAAAATCAAACACATTGTGCGAAATGTGTTGTGTTAAATATATTTTTAAAAAGTAACACATTGTATGGATATGTGTTTGTGTTTAATATATGTAGTAGAAAATTTTAGACATTGTACGAAATGTGCTTGTTTTGAATATATATAACAAAATTTAACATGTTGTACGAGAGGTGTTCTTGGAAAATATATATGTATGCTGAAATTTACTATTTTGTACAGAAGGTCTTAGTGTTGAATATATATTTGATAAGATTTAGGATGTTGTACCAAAGGTGTTTGTGTTTAATATATATATATATATATATATATATATATATATATATATATATATATATGAGAAGGAAAGTATTTCTTCGAAACTCCGCGGATTAAGGACTATCCATTTATCTAGTGTTTTCTTTGCAGATTAAATATGTTTTTAACTCATTTTAAAGTGGTTTTTAGCATATTTTATTTACTGTTTGCTCATATATATATATATATATATATATATATATATATATATATATATATATATATATATATATGACAAAATTTTATATTTGGTCCGAAGAATGTTTATATATATATATATTTATGAAAGTATGATAGGTTATGAAAAAGAAGGATTGTAAAAAGATAGCTTCGAATTTGGGGGTATTAAATCAAGGCAAAATATGATGTAAGTCAAAATAAAATAGATAAACCCAATAATTTATTATACCATACCTGTTCACACTGAAACACTTATCACAATATTCTGTGGATCTATATTAAAAAACCTTGGTAAACTTTGTGACATATTTTCATACTATGGAGGTCAGGCGTGAACGTACACCCCATAATTTTTTTATACCATATTTCTTCTAACTGAAACATAATTATCAAAGTATACTTACGCAGATAGATATGAAAAGTTTTTATTAAAGTTTTTGCCTATTTACATTCTTTGAAGGTCAGGCGCGAACGCAGACCGCACAAGTTTGTTATACCATCCCTATTTAAGTTAAAACATACTATCAAAGTATTATTATGTACATCTATATCAAAAACACTTGTGAACGTTTTTTTTTAATTTTTAAATTTTTTATTTCCATACTTTGTGGACCAGGCGCGAACGCAGCCCCCATAATTTTAATGAACCACCGTTCTGCCAGATCAAACATACCCATCTCTGTGTCTCGATACATCTTCTATCATTATATGTGGTCAGTTTTCTATAATAGTCAACCATATAGGAGCCTATTCGTGACCAGACACACACACACATAGACACACAGACATTCAGCTTTATATTATAAGATATATATATATATATTGCAAAATTTTACATTTTGTTCGAAACGTATTTGTGTTGAATATATATTGTAAAATTTAACATTTTATACGAAATGTGTTAATGTTGAACATATGTATGACAGAATTAAACATTTTGTACGAAAGGTGTTAGTGCTGAATATATGTATGGCATATCTAATAAATGTATTAAATAAATATTTAATAAATGTATATCAAAATTATACACATTGTACGAAATGTGTTTAATATATGAATTATAAAATTGTACACATTCTACGAAATGTGTTTTCTCAATGTTATTTTTAGATATGATTGTATGAGATATAAAACGTTTTTTTATATTTTGACATGTGAGTTGTTCATTAATTTTTGTAGAACTGTGTTTGGATATTCGCAGAATTTCCCTATTTGGTTCCAGTCGTATATCACGTTGGGTACAAATGCACCCTAATTGGACGGAAACATAGGTCTACTTGTAATAAATAAAATTCGTTTTTGTATTACTAGACTAAATGTTCAGGAATATTGCGGAAAATGACAAAATGGTATTCTTGCATATTTTAAAATTCGCGCACCACATTTTGCCAAGTCATTAATGATTGCATAACCACTATAAGATTTCAAACAAAATTGATACCTCTTATAACGGTTGCCGCGACGTATGAAATCACACGCAGCACCATGTAGTCCACAAATGTCCAATCGTGTCTGTACTTATTAAACTGAATGTCACAACTTCGATTACACTGTGCAACAAATTTGAATTGAAAAAAAGTACAAGAGATATAAGATCTGTTTCAGTATAAGAAAAGTATGCTGATTCCAAATCTGACATTTATTTCTCTGGATTAGGTACCATTTTCCTGTACTTTATTATTAATTATTTTGAAAAAAAAACACCGAATTCACCAGTTTAAACAACATGTGTCCTCTTAACTCTCTTGTGTAGAGTGTCATCATCCTTTTTTTTAATTCTAGCAGTAGTCTGCCAACATACAAGTGTTCCATTTTCCTTTAAAACGTTTTTCTATTAATGAAATATCTTGATGGAACCCTTCGCCATGTTTATCACTCACATGGCCAAGATTCTCAGCAAAAAAATCCAAATGAGAGTGGAGCACATGAACTTTTAGAGACATGTTAGATCCCATATCATGGAAATGATGCAATAGATCATTCACAACTTGCACATAGTCTTCTGAACGATGTTTTCCCAAGAAGTTATCACAAACTTTCTTGAATAACTCAAAGGCACATTTTTCTTTTCTCGAGAGATGTGTGTTAAAAGTTTCCTCAAGAATAATTTTTCGAATTTGGGGACCTATGAAGATACCTTCTTTTATTTTAGATTCTTTCGTACATAAAGTAAGGGGTTGATAAAATTTCATTTCTATTTTTTGCATTTAATTTAGTAAATTTTCAGGAAAGAATGTATAAAATGCCCCTTTATGTTTAAAACATTAACATACACAATAATCCGGTATTTATTGTAGTTTTTAGTTAAAAAATACTTTATTAAATGGATATCTATTTTTAACCCTCAGATTTTTTTCCCGGGCCCTACAAATAAGGTTCTGAGGCAGGTTTTAGCTTCTTTTCCTTGATTTTTTTAGCGTACATTAAAAAATGCCTTTCTTGACGAATACCATGGCTTTTCGGAAGGTGGTGAACACCAAACCATGTGCTACAGCATTATGTTTTTACTTTTGAAAAAATTAGCCCTGGAAAATATTATGCGAACCAAGCTAGCTCTGTCATCTAGCTCTCTTAAATCTGGAAAAATAGCTAATTTCTGCTGACTTTAGCAAATAAATGATTCAAATAAATGATTTAACAAATAATGTGCATAATATGTGTATATTAAACTGTGTTTTTCTCTTAAGATTTATAATTTAATACACATAATATGTGACTGCAAAGTCGTCAGTAACCCATTTTGACGTTTTTACTGAAATTTACGACTGTGGAAATTTTGCACAAATTATACCTAATTCAACAAAAAGAAAGCCAGAAATAACATTTCCACGTTACTAGGTATACAAAAATTGCTGCAGATATCCTGTACTTTTTTTAGTGTTGCACAGTGTTATCTAACGGGAAACGATGTGTCAACGTGATTGTGCCGTATAATGACTGTTTAAATAAAACGATACGGTTTAACGTATAAAATTTCTGTGTGATATTTTAATTGGAATTCATTATTGAGATGAGTATTATTTATACTAATTTTTTTTTATTGTGGACCAAATATTCTCATCTTTATTACTTGTTGTTTTCACGACGTTTCGGCCAACTATTCCTCTGGCCTTCGTCAGGTGGTAACCGTGACGGATAGGAACTTCGAATCCCCTAACTGCATTCTGAGCAATCACTGGCATAGAGGTTTCAATCCTACCCAAAGCCGGCCAGAGGCTTACTTGGCCAAAATGTGGTGAGGTGACAACAACTACGGATGGCAGTGATTGCTGAGAATGCAGTTGAGAGATTCGAAGTTCCTATCCGTCGCGGTTACCACCTGACGAAGGCCAGAGCAATAGTTGGTCGAAACGTCGTGAAAGCAACAACTAATAAAGATGAGAATAATAGTCCGCAATAAATAACTTAATATAATACTTCTGGTTTCTAACAACATAGCGCACCCACACAGATGAACAATATAAACAGTTGTTTAAAGTTAAAGTTAGCAGGATTAGTTATACTTATAAAATTTCTATTTAAGGGCTATTTACCTTCTTTTGATAGAAATCATATTCTTCCTCAGAATTTTGTCTGTTTATTTTTTTGCAGTTATGCTCAAATAATTTAATCAAAAGTTTTCTGAAATAATAATGATCTAATGTTGAGAAAATTAATGACATAAACAAACCATAAAACGATTTTTAAAAAAGGTGTTTGATATCTACCCTCATGAAGGGAAAAGCACATAAAAACCTGGACCCTTAGCAAAGATTAAAGGCGCACCTATACTTTTTGTGCTGATGTAATCGCTACAGAATACAATACTTATTCTTTTTTAATACATTCTTTTATGAGATTTTCAAAAAATATTTACTTTTTTCAATTGGAAAAAAGATTAAGCTTATATAAAGAACTATTTTTTATAATAATTAACTTTTAGATTTTTGCATTACCCTAATTAATACTTTTTATTTGTTTACAAAGTTAAACCATAAATTAGTCACGTTGAAAAATATTTAACAAAGAAAGAATTTTTCGCAATCAGTCTGTTTTACAGTGAATACGGTTCATTTTAATTGTTTGTTATACAGCACTTGCCCATTTTTGTATTTTTATGAAATAATCACAAGTTTAATGTTCATTAGTAAATCTTTTTTACTCTTACACAGAAGATTAAATACAAGGTCATAAGACCGATGATAAGTCAGTCCACTAACTGGTATCTATTATGCCTTACAAACTATTAACAGTTCTGTATGTATTCGTTGGTACTGGCACCTAAGACTATTAGCAATAAACTATTCTCTTAGAAAAATAAAGCCTGGTAAGATGGACTTCCTAGGAACGAGGCAACGATAATTCAGCTCGATGGCAACAAATCCACTGGCGAACTGATTGTTTAGGACCAGGCATGTTAGTTACCTAAAAGTTGTGCGCAGAGAATATATTTTATGTCTACGGAATAGTGTTATAGGGTTATTTCATTTATCTGAATCATTTACTACATCACTATACGAGAATACCCCCATAATCTTCAATAGAAAATATATCATCTTAGTGTAATTGGGAATTGAACAGTAAAAAAACGGTAATCTTGTATGCATCGATAAGTTGGCCAAGTGCAATAACAGAGCTGATACCAATGTTACTGAAATTAAAATTCACCTTTATCGATTGATTCATTATCAATTAGATTGTTATTCGTATATATTTACTTTTACACGTTTCTATCTCGAGAAATAAATTGTAATCATAAATCGATTATAAATACTAGTTGGCGTACCCACTAATGGTGTGTATTCTATATATCCAGTTTCTTTGAATAAAATTGACAATATCCCTAGCACTTGTATTGTAATAAAAAGCAATTAAAACATTCTGTTTAATCTATAAATATTTTATTTAGATGAAATTATTTAAATTGTTTTCGTAGGAAAAGAAAAAGTAGGCCAGATCCATATGAGTTGAGGCCTTATTAAACAGTGCTCACTACATATATCAGTAGAGTATGCGGATACATTTATAGCAGTTTAGCTTTAAAAATGTGGTCGCGTTTCATCACTGTAGGGAAAACTAGCCGATGTATATGAAATCGACGGTTTTTATATATACCCATCACGTAGAATCTTGTTGGCTAATTAAACAGATTCACTGTAATTCAATCACATGGGTAAAAACTTCTATTAGCCAATAACTGATATTCTTTGAAATAAAGATTCGGCTAAATGTTGTAATGTATTACTGTTTTAGTGTCGAGTTTATCTTTGCATTAATTTAAATAGTTTTATTTTTATTTTTTTATTTTTTATACCTATCTATATTAAATATTTGCTTTATTTATTTACCAGCAGAGTCATCCGGTGTTGTCCGGGTTTGGAGAAGTGTTGTAAGGAACCCCGGGGTTGGGAGGGGGAATCAAAACAACAATAGGCATCCCGGGTGAAGAGAGATGTTAAAAAGTTGTAGTAGGCAGGAAGGCTCGAACCCGTAAAGCAAGGGAGGAAAAATTTGAAAACACTCAACGGCTTAGCTGATGCGTCCATCGCGAAAACGGAAGTCGCGAGCTTTGGAATTAAGATTAGTCAATCGAAAATAGACAATGACTTGCGAAAATGTCGAGTCAAAACCGATCACTCCTTGTGAAAAAAACTTAGTTAAGGGTAGAGGAATTAATATTTTGGTCATCGAGTTTTCAAACGATGCGAATTTTGTTAGGATTCGTCGCGTCTGTCGAAAGTTTTTGCTAGACATACAAACACGCATACACCCATACACACATTTTGCTTTTTATATAACAGATAACTTTAAACATTTCTTTTTATTTTGTTGTATTTTTTATGTTATTATTTTAAAGCAAAGTTTATTTTGTGGAAGCAAGTATATCTATTTTTGACAATTTAGTACGTTATTTGAATCTTTACTATTTAGCATTATAACTTCTCATTAAAACACGATATGTGCAGAGCCCTTAAATATCTGCTTGTGTCATTTAACTATGATATCCCGTAATGGGTCAATGTTTTGGGTCGGCAGTATATGCATTGAGTATGTATATTTTTTAATATTTGCTGTAAACATTTATTACATTATACCACTTACTTTTGGTTGGGAAAGTATGTTTAAGTGGATAAAGTTTGCGAATTCTATATTAACAAATTACACTTAGATTTATTATGTAAAAATAAAAATTAACAGCTTTCATTTCCTTATTAACCCTCCTATTTACTTCTGGGCGCTTGATATTGGGGTTTTATTTTCTACTGTTTATAATAATAATGAAATATATACATATACACGAATTATTATACAAATACACATTAACATATTAATTATATAAGATGTTCGTATATAAAAGGCTAAACGCAATCATAGACGTAGTCCTTACTAAATATTTATTTTCCCTGTAATTGTAGTATTACAATTTCTTGATTAAATGAAAAAAATCTAAGTGTAAGCTAAAATCCACAACAAACGGAAAAAAAACTCTGAAGGAAGAAATGTAGGTATTTTTTATAACACGGTATTCCAAATAGATTCCATATTGTTCATTAAAAAGTGTTTTTCTGCACGGCTGAAGAGAGGCCGTCCTTGTGGATATTTTCAAATGATATAAAGTTTAAAATTGTCCGAATGGTCGCGAAACGATTGTAACGAACAATGAAAATACACCTCTTGTTGCTATCAACCCGATCTTTTCTGTCTTGATCTTGTTAAAATAATATATATATATATATATATATATATATATATATATATACTTCATTTACTAACATAAATCAATATACTAAAGTATAAATTTATGCGTAAACTTTACGTATTTACTTCATCAGTGCTCAATACGTAGGTAGAGCCAGTTAGTAAGTCATAAAATATATATGGCGATTAAGCTCCACTGAATATTCCGCGTTTTATCTGCTCTAGAATTCTTCAGGCCTATGCGAGAATTTTGTGGTTGTCTAGATTTAAAACAGGTCAAGCCACTAGATATCTACGCTAAATAACACACACAAAGGAACGCGTCAACTGGAGGTCAACTGGACATTTATCCTGTAAGTGCCTGCTCATTGGCTGATTATGAAAGGTGCGATGGATACTAAACAGTTGATTGGCTAACTAAAAACTCAATAGAAGGTGCGTATATAAAAACGAGAGACCACCACAAAATTCTTGTATAAGCCTGAACAATCCTAGAGTGGATGAAACGCGGAATAGTCAGTGTATCTTAATCGACATATATATTTTATAACTTACTATATATATATATATATATATATATATATATATATATATATATATATATATATATATATACTTAGAGGTATAATATAGATATATATATATATTTAGAAGTATATGTGGTAAAAGCATAATAAATAGTGCTCAATACATTAGTATGTGTGTCAGATAGAATTTATGAAACGAGACAGCAATACAAAATAAACCCGGAATTATATCAGAGCATATTTAACAACATTCTCTAAACATTTGAGTGACACGAATCTACTTACCAAAAAATACTCGGATATTTTAACATCTTTACAAATATACATGTAAAAGATTAGTTTGAGAATCATTAGATAAATGATCTATTGTATAATATTGTATACACTTTTTGTTTGTTTCGGTTTTCTGCATTGCTATTATCTTTCATACTTACATAGAACAGTTGGAGATGACTTATATACATTACGGCCATGTAATTCCTACAGCCACCTACCTTGAAAATGCTGCTGTGATACCTAACATAGTCATATGGAATAAGTTGCAACCTTGGTTGAAGTGAGTGTTCCTAATGATGGAGATCTGAACAGAGCTAAAAGGGAGAAACAGGCCATATATCAAGGTCTCATGTATGATATGAAAAGAAATCGGAATCTTAAGGAGATATCAATGATACCAGTTATTATAGGTGCCACATGACTTACGAAGAAGAACCTGAAGTCCTACCTAACAAATCTTCCTGGTGATCCAATGCAAAAGAGATTAGGACAATTACACTTAAGGGAACAATGATAATACTAAAAACAGTTCTCAGTGGGTTTTAATAAAAAGCAGCGTTACAATCTTCAAAGGAAGAAAATTAAAAAAAAAACATACTTATTTATCAGCAAAATTTTCAGCTAACAAAATTAACATATATATATATATATATATATATATATATATATATATATTCTTAACTTTCATATATTTTTAATTAAAAATATGTAACAATGTAAATATATAAAGTACTAATCATACTTAAATCCAATAGAAATCTTTGGAATAAGGAGTGGAAGTTATAGAAAAAAATCCCACTAACACAGAGGATTTGTGGTTGAAGTTTAAAGAAGAATAGTCTCAAATTAGTGTCGAGGATTATCAAGAACTGATTCGTTCATGCAGTCGAAGATTTCCAGCTATCATTGAGAGGAAGAGCTGATTTACTAATTAGTGATTGTACTTGTAATTTTATAGTTCCTTGACTGTTTATATTGTTTTCCCAATTTTGTCCCTTATTTTTCGACGTCTCTTCTTTGAAAATAAATAAATAAGTATTACAATTCTTTTTCTATCTTTTGCAAATGATTCACATTTTTGTATGTTACTGTGGATTATAATGTCAGATTTTACAGTTGTTATTTCTAAGAAATATTAGGTTTTAAAATTTTGTCCCTTAGTTTGGACGCTACTGGGAGCTGCAGCATATATATATATATATATATATATGTATATATATGTATATATATACATATATATACATATATATATGTATATATGTATATATATGTATATATATATGCATACATATATGTATATATATGTATATATGAATATATATCTATATATATGTATATTTATATATATGTATATGTATATATATGTTTATATATATGTATAGTTGTATCTACACATATACATATATATACATATATATATATATATATATATATATATATATATATATATATATATATATATATATATATATATATGAGGGGCATATGTATGTGGATATGTTGACTAAGTGGTAATTGAATTAATCGACTTGAGCGCCATTCGATATTCAAGTATAAATAGTTACAATAATTACAGAGACATTATCATCAGGAAGTAAAGAACTGCATTTATTATTGTGTGATTCTTTCTTTATCTTGTGTCAGGTAATGTTGTTTAAAAGCAAAACAGACCTGGAAATAATTTCTTACGCTCTGATTCTTTTTCTCTATCTTACATCGTACACACATACATATTTATGTTGATATATATTAAATGTAGACAGGTCAATCAAGTTTGTAATAATATTTTTTTTTACATGCTGCATATTAAACATAAGCATGCAATCAATTTTGCGCGCTGTATTTGCTGCCATTTATTCGACTTATGTTGTTCTTGTCTGTTAATGTCAGTGAAATCAAATGATGATTTTATACGTCATTCTCAAAATAAAAAAAAGATCCCGAACAGCTGAACGTCAATTTCCAGACTAAATATATTAATTTAAAAACTGTAAACAGTTTATCCTTTTAATTTGCAAATGTCCAATAAAATACTCCTTTTCTTTGCACACACACATACACACACAAACGCACACACATATATATATACTACTACATCTACTAGAAATATGTATATACTATATACCTTCAAGTTACATTAAATTTCTACATTCATTCAAGTTACATTAGATTTCTATATTCATTCAAATTACATTTAATTTCTATATTATTTCAACTTACATTAGATTTCTACATTCATTCAAGTTACATTAAGTTTCTACATTCATTCAAGTTACATTAGATTTCTATATTCATTCAAGTTACATTAAATTTCTATATTCATTCAAGTTACATTTGATTTCTACATTCATTCAAGTTACATTAGATTTCTATATTCATTCCAGTTACATTAGATTTCTACATTCATTCAAGTTACAATAGATTTCTATATTAATTCAAGTTACATTAAATTTCTACATTCATTCAAGTTACATTAAATTTTTATATTCATTCAAGTTACATTAGATTTCTTTATTCATTCAAGTAACATTAGATTTCTATATATCTTCAGGTTACATTAGATTTCTATATTCATTCAAGTTACATTTAATTTCTATATTCATTCAAGTTACATTAGATTTCTACATTCGTTTAAGTTACATAAAGTTTCTACATTCATTCAAGTTACATTAGATTTCTATATTCATTCAAGTAACATTAAATTTCTATATTCATTCCAGTTACATTAGATTTCTATATTCGTTCAAGTAACATTAAATTTCTATATTCATTCCAGTTACATTAGATTTCTATATTCGTTCAAGTAACATTAAATTTCTATATTACTTCCAGTTACATAAGATTTCTATATTCATTCAAGTTACATTAAATTTCTATATTCATTCCAGTTACATTAGATTTCTATATTCATTTAAGTAACATTAAATTTCTATATTCATTCAAGTTACATTAGATTTCTATATTCGTTCCAGTTATTCATAAAATGAAAATACTTGAAGGTATATAGAAATCTAATGTAACTTGAATGAATATAGAAATTTAATGTAACTTGAATGAATATAGAAATTTAATGTTACTTGAATGAATATAGAAATCTAATGTAACTTGAATGAATATAGAAATTTAATGTTACTTGAATGAATATAAAAATCTAATGTAACTTGAATGAATATAGAAATTTAATGTAACTTGAATGAATATCGATATTTTATGTTACTTGAATGAATATAGAAATCTAATATAACTTGAATGAATATAGAAATCGAATGTAGCTTGAATGAATATAGAAATCTAATGTAACTTGAATGAATATAGTAATCTAATGTAACTTGAATGAATATAGAAATTTAATGTAACTTGAAGGTATATAGAAATCTAATGTAACTTGAATGAATATAGAAATTTAATGTAACTTCAATGAATATAGAAATCTAATGTAACTTGAATGAATATAGAAATCGAATGTAGCTTGAATAATATAGAAATTTAATGTAACTTGAATGAATATAGTAATCTAATGTAACTTGAAGGTATATAGAAATCTAATGTAACTTGAATGAATATAGAAATCTAATGTAACTTGAATGAATATAGAAATCGAATGTAGCTTGAATGAATATAGAAATCTAATGTAACTTGAATGAATATAGTAATCTCATGAAACTTTAAGGTATATAGAAATCTAATGTAACTTGAATGAATATAGAAATCTAATGTAACTTGAATGAATATAGAAATCTAATGTAACTGGAATGAATATAGAAATCTAATGTAACTGGAATGAATATAGAAATCTAATGTAACTTGAATGAATATAGAAATCTAATGTAACTTTAATGAATATAGAGATCTAATGTAACTTGAATGAATATAGAAATCTAATGTAACTTGAATGAATATAGAAATCTAATGTAACTTGAATGAATATAGAAATCTAATGTAACTTGAATGAATATAGTAATCTAATGTAACGAATGAATATAGAAATCTAATGTAACTGGAATGAATATAGAAATCTAATGTAACTTGAATGAATATAGAAATCTAATGTAACTTGAATGAATATAGAAATCTAATGTAACTTGAATGAATATAGAAATCTAATGTAACTTGAATGAATATAGAAATCTAATGTAACTGGAATGAATATAGAAATCTAATGTTACTTGAATTAATATAGAAATCTAATGTAACTGGAATGAATATAGAAATCTACTGTAACTTGAATGAATATAGAAATCTAATGTAACTTGAATGAATATAGAAATCTAATGTAACTTGAATGAATATAGAAATCTAATGTAACTTGAATGAATATAGAAATCTAATGTAACTTGAATGAATATAGTAATCTAATGTAACTTGAATGAATATAGAAATCGAATGTAGCTTGAATGAATATAGAAATTTAATGTAACTTGAACGAATATAGAAATCTAATGTAACTTTAATGAATATAGAAATTTAATGTAACTTGAATGAATATAGAAATCTAATGTAACTTGAATGAATATAGAAATCTAATGTAACTGGAATGAATATAGAAATCTAATGTAACTTTAATGAATATAGAAATTTAATGTAACTTGAATGAATATAGAAATCTTATGTAACTTGAATGAATATAGAAATTTAATGTAACTTGAATGAATATAGAAATCTAATGTAACTTGAATGAATATAGAAATCGAATGTAACTTGAATGAATATAGAAATCTTATGTAACTTGAATGAATATAGAAATTTAATGTTACTTGAATGAATATAGAAATTTAATGTAACTTGAATGAATATAGAAATCTAATGTAACTTGAATGAATATAGAAATCTAATGTAGCTTGAATGAATATAGAAATTTAATGTAACTTGAATGAATAAAGAAATTTAATGTAACTTGAATATATATATTAATCTAATGTAACTTGAATGAATATAGAAACGTAATGTAACTTGAATGAATATAGAAATTTAATGTTACTTGAATGAATATAGAAATCTAATGTAACTTGAATGAATATAGAAATTTAATGTTACTTGAATGAATATAGACATCTAATGTAACTTGAATGAATGTAGAAATCTAATGAAACTTGAATGAATATAGAAATCTAATGTAACTTGAATGAATATAGAAATTTAATGTAACTGGAATGAATATAGAAATCTAATGTAACTTGAATGAATATAGAAATCTTATGTAACTTGAATGAATATAGAAATCTAATGTAACTTGAATGAATATAGAAATCTAATGTAACTTGAATGAATGTAGAAATCTAATGTAACTGGAATGAATATAGAAATTTGATGTAACTTGAATGAATATAGAAATCTAATGTAACTTGAATGAATATAGAAATTTAATGTTACTTGAATGAATATAGACATCTAATGTAACTTGAATGAATGTAGAAATCTAATGAAACTTGAATGAATATAGAAATCTAATGTAACTTGAATGAATATAGAAATTTAATGTAACTGGAATGAATATAGAAATCTAATGTAACTTGAATGAATATAGAAATCTAATGTAACTTGAATGAATGTAGAAATCTAATGTAACTTGACTAAATATAGAAATTTGATGTAACTTGAATGAATATAGACATTTAATGTAACTTGAATGAATATAGAAATTTAATGTAACCTGAATGAATATAGAAATCTAATGTAACTTGAATGAATATAGAAATTTAATGTAACTTGAATGAATATAGAAATTTAATGATACTTGAAGGAATATAGAAAGTATAGATCTTTAATTTCAGTCACTGAATTCTACTCAGTCCATCTGCATGTATCGCTGATAAGGTTTCTAATGCCAAACAGACGTTACACATGAAAATAATTTGGAAATACAAATGTGTAGGCGCGTAGACAGATATCGGATATTGCCCGAATGAAAAGAAAACGAATTATACGATTGGCGAGAAATACTTACAAAGCAATTCTAATCCTATTATCTATAAGAAAAATATATAAAATGATAATAAAGGCTTAGTAATAATAATAGTACTAGCAATAACAAAAATAGCAACAATATGATTAATAATAATAATATAATAAGAATAATAAAAATAATAATAAAGATAAATTCAGTAGTAAAATTCGTATAAAATGATTTCATGAAACGTATATTTTGAGATATAATTACTATTATAATAAATAAAAATATAGAGTACTATTGGTATTAATAAAGATTAAAAAATAAAAGAATAGGAAAACAGTACTTTTATATAAGCAACAACACTATTACTGTCAATCGAAACAATAGCTTAAAAATTGCTAAAATTAGTAATGATATGTATTAAACGTTGTAATTATAGTAAACATTTATGAAATTAATAAAAGCAGTATAAATAATACGAATTATCATAAATCTCGCACTACCAAAGATAATACAGATGGCAATAATGAAATGAAATAATAAAAATAAATAAAAATAGACAATAATAATAATAATAATAATAATAATAATATTAATAATAATAATAATAATAATAATAATAATAATAATAATAATAATAAATGCTTAATAATAAGGGTAATTAAATTTTGATATTGGAATGGAATAAAATTAATAATATGCTGATAGTGAGATATAATTATAATAATCCTATTCCCATGAATACTACTACTTGCCCCAGTAAAAATAACAACAATAATAGCAATACTAATGATGACAGCTTATACTGTAAAAATATTAATAACGTACAGATAGATTATAAAGGCTATGTGATTGGGTGGTTATAGGGAGTAGAATTAAAAACTTAAAGATATTTGGAAAGGTCTAGAAACTTTTTAATTACACATATCTATCTTAAATGAATTAGAAATCAGGTAAATGACTAATTTTCCCTAAGGAGAAACAAGGAACAAGCTATAAGGCAGGGCCAGTATGTTATTAAGTAAAAAAGGTGTCTTTGTTAGAGATGAGAATCATGCCAAAATAGTTATTTGGCAGTTCAGCTGTTTCAATAGATGGGTTTTTTATTTCCAAAATGTTATATTTGTATTTTACCTTATGTTTGCACTGGAAAATCAATTCGCATTTAGTAATAATTATATTTTTGCCCCGAGGCGAAGTTATTATCAGAAGAACTATAATATCCCAGTTAATTATGATATGGATATTTTTAGATCTAAGTGTTTTTTATAAGAGTCGTTAGAGAAATTCCCTTGTTACTATCTGCGTTGATCTTATCAAATGATGATATGTGGCTGGGCATTCTCAGCTTACTTTAAGTAGAAGTGGATCCAGTGTATGTGTATGCTTCACTGTAATCTGGTTACTGTTGCTGGGATTTTAGATTCTATAGTTGTTATAGTCACGGTAAGAACTGGATGGATTATTAGGGATATCGTTGTGGATAGGGTTGTGGATGGGAATGCTCTGGCGAAAAGTTATCACTATTTATAATTTTAGCCTTGTTATTTAGCAAGTTTATTGGTAGAGAAAATGCTGAAGCTTATTAGTTGATTTTTGGTTATTGAGAGTTGGTAAAATTAGTAGCGCTTGTTTAGGAGAAATGTGAAATGTATTTCGCTATCAGTATAGGAATAAGTTACATGTTTCTGTGTGCAATTATTGTCGAAAGGCATTCACATTTTTTTTGCAATTACATTTTTGTTTTGGCAAAGGGAAAAGAGTCGTTTGGGCTTCTTAAAATTTCCTATTATGTGACGCTATAACTGTCTGGGTTAAATTAGCGTACGGCATCATGATGGAGTTTCATTTAAGTAAAGTGCAGTATCTGTGTGGATACATAAAATACTTTTCACCATTATTTGAAAACTCTTTGAAGATGTTAATGTTCATATTAGAACTGAAAGGAGGGTTAAGTTAAATATCATTTTTCTCCTCAATCTGTCTTCTAGGGGAAGATTAATTGTAGTTAGAGGGTTGGTTTGTTGGTATAATTGTGGATGAAGGGGGTGTTGTTTTTGTTATTATTATTATTATTATTAATTTTATTTTCATTTTTTAGTTTGAGACATTATACGTAATTATTGAGGATAGGCGGCAAGTTTACGGGTTCTTATAATTGCATCTTATCTTCTTGGTGTATCCTAGTAAATTTTAATTCAAAGTCTTAATCCTTTTCCTCATGGCAAGCTCTAATTCTTATCGTGAGTCAATTGAGCTGTTTTATTTGGTTGGGATTACTATATAAATATTAATTTTTGTATCAGATTTAAGTTAACACTTGCTTTTAAATGACTTTTTTTAGTCCTACCGGCGAATTCACACGCTCAAGCAGGCATGACACTGAAGACTGTCATTGAGATCAATGCTTCCAATATTTCAAGTTTCCACACATCACAACTTTTCCATCGCCACAGGACCATTTTCAAAGACAAATGCCTGAAGGAGTATCTATACACGGATGATGTTACAGAGTCTTAGCTTTATACGACAGAAAATGTTGAGATCAGCAACAAGCAAGAGCAAGATAGCCAGCAACAAGTTAAACTGTAGACCAACTGAATACGGGTACTGGTCTCCTGCTTTCTGGTTTTTTAAATCAGAGATTTGCTTCTCCTCGAAAGGTTGCCTTCACCACGGCTTACATATACAGGGTGACCCAAAAAAATCCAGAGGACATTCAATTGTTTTCCTGAGAATTTTCCAGTCAACGGAGAGAAAAAGGCCAAATACCCTAGTGTTTTAATGTGATGTTTTGAATATAATAAACTAGTTATTACCAAAGTTTCATTTAATTCGGACAAAACGCTAAGAAACAGGACCTAATTAGAGTTTGGAGCCCGTCTTTTTTGGGTCACTATTTATATATATATATATATAATACGAAGGTGCCTTTATTTCTCTGCGCATACACATACATAAGCGTATATATATATATATATATATATATATATATATATATATATATATATATACTAGCCGTGCCCTACACGAGTTGCTGTGACTCATTTTCTTTAAATGGATCCCCAAAAAGACAAAATTTAAGAAGGAATAAGTGTGGTTAACTGTGTTGTTTTTTATTATAAAAAATATCTTTAGAGAGAAAGGGAGAGAAAGGGGGAATCAGAAAGAATGTATATATATATATATATGTATATATATATATGTATGTATATATATACATATATATATATATATATATATATATATATATATATATATATATTCTGCATTTTACATCCCGTTTCTCCGTTTCTCGGTGACGCTCCGCGAAAAGCGAAAGTCCTCGAATTATACCGAGTATACGAAAATCATTAACCAAAAAAGAAAACTTAGCCTAAATAATCGATAACTTGTATTATTTGTTTCGACGAAAACCGTCACCCTATACCTAGCGAACGGAACTTATTACAAAAACGACCAAAAACCTACCTACCTAAATAAATCTATAACGCTTACTATTTTTTAGTATTTACTTTCTCTTACTACTTTTTTATGTTTTTCTTAAAGTCTTTTTTACATTAGGTACACTACCTTATATTTCCTTGAAATTGACGACTTTTAAAGGTTTTCCTTTACGCTGATTAAGACAATCACGTTTCGATTTTGCGAAGACAATTAATTGTGTACGTCTAAAGACGCATGCGCGATAAAGAAACTATAGAATTTGACTCAACTGGTAGCGGTGGGAACACTAAATATTGTGAGAGAAAAATAGGAATTTCTTCCTCTGTAGATGTGGCGAGTGTTATGGTGTTGCTTATCGAATGTAATGTAGCATTTTATTATCAGGAGTGAATGTGGCAGAAATTATGATTGCAAGCAACATGAGATAGTGACTATCAGGTTAGATGTATTGAATTTGTATGTGGAATCCGTTGTTTCAAACCTACGGTGCTTTGGTCTACAGGGGAATATATATATATATATATATATATATATATATATATATATATATATATATTTGTCAAGAAAGTTTTATGTTAGCTTGTTTATGGAAGAGGTCCAAAATATAGATATGTACGCTGAAGGCATAATATATTTTTTTCTTATTCCAAATGATACGCTTCTGGGAAATTTTATCCAGGAATATAATTAGTTGCTATTACCAAGGCACTTTACTTCAGAAATATACAGAAAACGCTCTTCATATATAAATAGATATAATGAAGTTATATATGGATGGATGCGTAAGCAATTCCGGTAAAAGTCGAGCACATGGGCATAAAGTACATAAATATCAAAAGATGAAAATGACGTTCATATTAACTAACGAATGCTTTCGGTATGCATTCTATTTTTAAATGAACTTAAAAGTGATTTTTTAAATAGTTTACATACTGGAATGATTTTACTGCATGCTGAAATAATTAAGAGGATGTAAACTGGAGAAGAAACCTGCGCTCGCCTTGGGAAACAACGTAAAATGTGTAAGTATAAGTGGATTTCGATCACATATTTCTTACATTTTTAATAGAATCTTTTTCTCAATGTTTCATGTTTCAAATTAATATAGCAAGATGTAAGTGTATATTTTACTATACAATTTTTGTCTGCCATAATGCATTTACATATGTCAGTGATTTAAACTTCTTGATGTAGAGGTAATTAAACTTACTGGAACAATTATATTGAAAACATTGCCAGGGCCGCTGCAAAAAAGGTAGGCTTCCTCTACCGTGCTAGAAAACTACTGACACCTGAAAGTATCCTGTATCTCTATAAGGCCACCATTCTCCCATGTATGGAGTATTGTTGTCAAATCTGGGCTGGTGCGTCTACTACTAGTCTCTCGCTCCTAGACAAGGTTAAAAAAAGAGTCGCCAATTTGATAGGCCCTGAACAGGCGTCTAAGCTTCAGCCTCTGTCCCATCGACGAAACGTTGCATCCCTCTGCTTGTTCTACAAGCATTTTAATGGTGAGTGCTCTGACGAACTGCAGACACTTGTGCCCCCACAACACAGACACCCTCGACAAACCCGACAGGCAGCTAAATCCCACCCCACACAGTAGAGATCCCTAGATGCAAAAGATCCTTCTACTCCAGTAGTTTCTTCCTCAGAACCGCTAGACTCTGGAATTCCATTCCAGGATCATGCTTCCCTAACTCTACTGACATGCAGAAGTTCAAGTGCAACGTGAACCGACATCTTGCTGCCCAAATCCCTACATAGTGCCCCCGTAGTTGCTGACCCTTGATAGTAGCTCCCTACACCTGAGTGGCAATGTGCCTTGTTTGGGGTGAAAATGTAATAAAAAAAATACTAGAAATCAAAATAAAAAAATGGTATTTTCTTAATCTCTCTGTCCCACCTTTTCTAAGATAGCCGCTACACTACCACATTTACTTCAGCACTTTAGCATAGGTTATCAATTTTAAGTCAACGGGCTTAGATTTTGCCCGTTTTAGTGATCATAAAATCTACATATTTATGGAATATCGTCCATGTGTGTCTGTGTGAATTCGTTCCCTATGGACTCGAAAACAGCTGGGTAAATTTTTATAAAATTTCAAACGAAGGTATTTTACGTGACTGACCGTGTTCTTTGATGAGGTTAATAAACTTATGTGCATAAAAATAATAGAAATAAAAATAAAAACATAGAATAGTATCGTCTTAACCGGTCTTTCTCACCTACCTTTTCTAAGATAGCCGCGTCAATGTCACATGCGATATGGGATTTTCAACTGTTTTCATTAATTCGCAGGAAACGGTACACACACACACACACACTCACCCTCTCATACACACACGCGCACACACACATATACATATATATATGTATATACGTGTGTATATTTATTAAATTAGAAGTTAATCTGACAAAATATAAAATGAGAGAAAATTATTCGATCCACTTCAATCCATTTAACAGTGCAATGCGACTATATCGAATGCAACATTTTCATAATGCAGATATAAATATTAAATGTCCATTGTCATCCTCACATAAACCTCGTAAACAAGATGTCCAACAAAAAAACCTCCCTACCACACGCTTTAAAATCCATCCCATTTAACAGTTACCAATTGTGTTCATATGCAAATTACTAGCATACGTTCGCCAATGAGCGACCTACAAAATTAATCTTGTTTTTTTGTTTTCTACATTTTTCCACTTGCATTTTACAGGCTAAGCAAACACGATACGCATTTAAAATGTTTTGACTACAAGTAGGTTTGACTACTACTAGGTTTCTAAGTTTTTATATATACCGCTTTTAAAATATTTAATTTTTTTACTTGGTTTCATGGTGGACTTTGTGTGTATAATCCCAAGATTCAACGCTAATAAAATTGACTTCATCTAACATACAGTATGAACCTCTTTGAAAATTGGAAGATACTGATATTTATTGGCTGGTATTGAACTTAAAAGGTAATATAATGTAAGCAAAAAAAAGAAGATAAGGATAACAGTCCGCAAAGGTACACAATACTGTAAAATGTCTAACATGAGATTTTGTTCAGAGAAAAAGGAGCGCGTTTTTACAATATGTTGATGTTAAGAAAATATTTGCGTTTTTGGCGAACGTAACTTCCCAATCGCAAGGTATCCTTTCCCTTTTCTTATTTTTGCCTTTTCTCCCCTTTTTCTCTATTTTTCTGATTATATATGCATTCCATTATGTGACGTCACACTCACGTCACGGCTTACAATGTTAACTCAGTACGTGAGTCGTCATTTAATTATAGAACCAGACTACATATCCTTATGGCTCATTCCATGTCAAATCGACAAGGGGTTAAACCATGTCTGACACGGACTTTTTCCAAATTCACTACACATAGATCTCTATGAAAGTAATTGAATAGCACTTTTTAAACATCTCAAGGTCAAGGGGTTTCTGAGATATGACCTTGACCTTTTTACAAAAATGTGAATTTTTATGGAGAAGTGACCAACTTTAAAAGACGATATATCTATTATTTATCTGCCTACAAAGTTCTATCATATATCATTATAAAGTATTGGATAGATCTACAATTTTATCTGGGGATATTTTTTCAAGGTAACATTTTTAAAAAATTTATCATCTCTATGCCATTTTACCTAAATTATCTAAAAAAAGTCATATAATTTTTTGTAAGTTTGACAAAGATCTGTCTATCTTATGACAGTATATATTCCAAATTTCATGATGGGGTTTCCACTAGAAGCGTTTTAAAGAAGTGGGCTAAATTCAAAATGGCGGAATGTAGTACCTGCTACTTCATATAAAAACATTTTGTTATTTCACAATACGGTCATGTTTGATATCTTTGTAAAGCTATTTTAATGCTGATTAATATATGGTCACAAAATCCATATAAAAAATTTACGTTGATGGAAATGAATTTTCTTCATTTTTATTTTTATGCAACACGGATTTTTTTATGGCAAAGAGTGATATAATTAGTGTTTGGACAGTTAATCGGAATTTGGAAATCGGAACTTTTTGAGGTATTAGAATCAGAAAACTTGTAGCCGTATATGCCATTCCAAAAATGTTACTCGTTTCTATTGCTCATATTAAAAGATAAAATGAAGAATAATTATTTTAAGCTACTAGTAAAAGTATAACATAATAACATAAAAGTGTTACGTGGATTTATTTTAGCTGTTTGTAAAAAAACATAGAACATAACCGGTCGGTTTGGTCCAGTCCTTCAGCATTGACAAATCTGACAAGTAAGTGCTAAAAGCTAACAAAATACCTTGGTTTTTCAATGTTAGTAAACAGAGTGAAAGGTTTATCATCTCTATGCCAGACAAGTTTTAGTGACAACGTTCGTTTGATTTTTGAAGTCTGTGCTTACTGGTCGATGCTGCTCCCTGTTTACTGGTTATATAAACAAGTTATAAATATATTGTAGAGGATGGGTGAAGATAAAAATCAATAAAAGATTATTAAAAATTAATACGAGGGGAGCGCAATAAGTAATACCCCTGACACACTTTTAGTTGTCTCATCTAGCTAAAATTTTGCAAGTGCGTTGATTTATATCTCTACGGGATATGTGGCAAATTACAACTTTGAACTAATTGTGGTTTCTGTTTTACAGGTGTTTGAACTGAGTCAGGTGTGAAATGGAGCCTGTTGAATGTCGAGCAGTGATCCGGTTTTTGATTTGAATGGATGCACGCCACAGGAGACTTTTGATGAAATGAAAGAAACTTATGGGGATAATGCTCCATCATATGACCTTGTAAAACGCTGGCATCGTGAATTCAAACATGGCCGGAAGTCTGTGGAAACAGCTTCCAGATCTGGCCCCCACCTTTTGCCATTGATGAGGCATCTGTCCGTCAAGTTGAGGCTGCCATTTTGGAAGATCGGCGTATTACTATTCGCCAAATACCCCAAGATGTCAAGATTAGTACGGGGCTTTAGGAAACTATCATTCATGACCATTTACATATGTATAAGGTGTCTGCCAGATGGATTCTCAGATTGCTCACACCATTCCAGAAGCGAGAACGCGTCGAGTGCTCGCGGATGAATTTAGAGATGTGTTAAGAAGATGAGTCAAAGTTTTTCAAAAGACTGATTACACAGGATGAAACTTGGGTCCATCACTATGATCCAGAGACCAAAGCCCAGTCAATGTAGTGGAAGCACTTGGACTCACCACCTCAAAAGAAGGCAAGGGTGCAGCCCTCCGCTGGCAAGGTCATGATCAGTCTTCTGGGAACAGGACGTAGTAGAGATGATAGATTTCCTGGCAAAGAGTACCACAATTACAGGGGCCTATTATGCTTCAGTTTTGAGGAAATTAAGGGAAGCTATCAAAATCAAGAGGCGAGACAAGATCAGCAAAGGTACCCTCCTCCTGCAGGACAACGCTCCGGTCCTCCACTTGCATGTCGCAAAATCAGAAGTACGGGCGTGTGGTTATTAAATCTATCTCATCCTCCCTACTCTCCTGAACTTGCACCCTCTGACTTTCACCTTTTCCCAGCCATGAAATTGTTTTTGAAAGGAAAGCGTTTCCCAGATGATGCAGCCTTGATTTCTGAAGTCCCGTCGTGGTTGGAAGACGAACCTAGGGTGTTCTAGAAAAACCGTCTCCAGAGCTGTATCAAACGATGGGAGAAATGCATAACTCAGGGTGATTCCTATGTAGAGAAAGACTAATAACTGTGCCATTTTTTGTTGCTCTACTTCTATGGGAAGTAGGTCAGGTATACTGTTATCACTTTAAAGAAAGTGGACCTAATGTAAATTTGTTTATGCTACCGTGCGTTCCGGTTTATTTTACCATCAGATTCATTGCCAGCAAGCTCGTATACCCCTAAAAAAACAAATTTGAGTGCTCGGTGTTATGATGTCGCTAAATCCAATATTTACCATTTCATTCAATTTATTAAGTCTTGAAAATGGAAACTTATTTCACTTATTTAATCTCTGGCGGCTACAGCTTTTAATTTTTATGCCACAAAAAGATTTTTACTTAAAAAAATTTTTTACTATAAAAATACCGCAGAAAATTGGGAAAATTTGTTTACAAATTACAAGTGTTGAGCGTTCTGTGAGAACAAGAAAAAAATCGCCGACACGATATCTTTGGAGTCTCGACAATGACTTAAAAATAAAAATAAAACAAATTACTAGTATTAATTCACCCAATAAATGTTATGATAACGTTTATAGGGTGGATTTCTTTCAGTATTTTGTTTTATTTTTATTTTTAAGCTATAATTGAGCCTAAGTTTAGGAGTGTTTTCTAAATAATCTGCAGAACCTGAAGAGGGGGGCTCCGTAACTAATCTGTACTTTCGCCTAACAATTTAATAAATAAACTTTGGATGGGAAATTTATACTCTCAGCAGAAGATATATACTGATAAAGTTCAATATAAGGGATTGAATATGATGAAACATCGTTTGCTGCTAACTTTGAATTGGGCACTTTTCTGGTTTGTCAATATTTATGAAAGTATTGGTGCTTTTGTTTTGTGTTTGTTTGTTTTTGTTGGGATGAGGGTTGGCAAAAATATGGGCGCTTGCGCATATAGCAATAGCCACCAATAATAGCATGTAGAATTATATTGCTTAATATCCGGAAAACTACTCATTTGCGGAAAATTAAAATGCGATGTTTTATGTTATAAGTGGTGGCAATTGTTGTACATGTAAGCGCGCATATATCTTTTTATATCATCTTGTAGAAAAGTATTTTTTAACTATCGTGAAAATTAGTGGCCGGTCCTGATTTTAAATGTGATAATTATTTTCAACACATCCTACACAGCCTAGAAAACACTTTTTTTAAGGTAGGTTTTGTGTTAGTCTACCAGGCCACAATTACACATTTTACGTTAAATTGTGTTCATTTTACGTTGCCCAACCCTATAAAAAAGGTAACCATAAAGTGGGTGCTCAATTTTCGTTTAGTAAATATAGAAAAGTGATCACCCACTTATGAAGCAATAATTTCTTATACTATTGGTCATGTTAAAGGGTATTTTAGGATGGAAAGATGCTGCACCTTTAGCGAAATATCTCGAGAAATATGCGGAAATGCCTCAAATTACCATTTTTACCTAGTTATTCACCATTGACATCACAAATGTTTTGTTATAATTTAATTAAACTTAACACCTTTCAAAATTCTTTTTTTATTATATCGTTTTTTTCCATAACAAAATCTGTGTTGCATTAAAAAAAAACAGTTTCATCAACATAAATTTTTTATATGGATTTTGTGACCATGGTTTTATGTATATATTAATCAGCATTAAAATAACTTTACAAAGATATCAAACACGACCATATTGTGAAACAAAAAAAATGTTTTATATGAAGTAGCAGGTACTACATTCCGCCATTTAGAATTTAGCCCACTTCTTTAAAACTTTTGTAGGAATGGTTCAAGTGGAAATCCCATAATGAAATTTGGAATATATACTGTCATAAGATAGATAGATTATTGTCAAAATCACAACAAAAAAAATAAAATAAATAAAATGACCTTTTCTGGAGATAATTTAAGAAAAAGGTTAAGGTCATGGTCAATTTTTTTTTTAAATGTTACCTTGAAAAAATATCCCCAGAAAAAATTGTAGATCTATCCAAGTACTTTATAATGATATATGAATGAACTTAACAGATATCGTCTTTAAAAGTTGTTCACTTCTCCATAAAAACTCACATTTTTGTAAAAAGATCAAGGTCATATCTCAGAAACCCCTTGACCTTGATATGTATAACAAGAACCATTCAATTCCTATCATGGAGATCTATAAGTGTAGCAAATTTGCTCCCCCTAAATTTGTCGATTTGACATGGAATGAGCCTTATATTTAATTTATACTTTAGCAATTTTAAAAGTACGCTCTTATAAATTTTACAAAGTAATATACAAATATTTAATTTTGATTGCATCTAAAATTTGCCCATAATTATTTACATTTTGTTTAACACTTGTTAAATATTATAAATATATTTTAAATATACTAGCCTTGGTTCCTGGTGTTGTCCGAATATTTGGAGGTGTGTATGAAGAAAAAAAAAGTGGTAATAGGCAGGCAGGTTCGAACCCGTGACGCGAAGGCGGAAAAGAAAGTGAAAGAAAATTTGACATCTTGCCTTTACTTCGTGACGCGCCTAGGAGTTCGGAACGTTAAAATTAGACAAAGTCAATCCAACCGATACGATGACTTGCAAAAATGGCTCGCTAAAATCGACCCCAACCTTGTAGAAAACTGCTCAGTTGAGGGTGAATGTATTAATGTTTTTGGTCGATATTTATCGCTTGAGGCGCCGAGCTTTAAAATGATACCGATCTCGTGAAAATCCGTCGCCTCTGTCGAAAGTTTTAGGCAGGCATACATACATACGTACATACATACAGACATACATTTAAACAGACAAGTGAGATTTCTATTATAGAAATCATTAATTGCCAAATAATAAATAAATTAAGTCAGAGAATCAAGAGAATAAAAAGAAAAAATGCGTGGCGATAAGAACGTTACGCTCCACAAGTTTACTCTTTACCCTTTAAAGTCAGTCGCCCGTCTTTGCAGCTGTGTCTGGTGCGGTATATTATAATGCAGATGTGCTTGGATGTGTGTATTGAGAGAAAACTATGTCTTATGTCGTGTATAAATAGTCGTGTGACGTGGTGGTCAGTTAGAGAAAACAACAACATTATACCTGTATCTTAACGTTTGAAGCTTATTAAAAACATTTTGTTTTACCATTTTTATACTTTGCATAAATGATTTTTAAACTTGTATTAAATATACCTACGCATAAAAACGTGGGTATGAGTATGATTAATACTGACATCACAAAGTAGATCCCCCCTTGCATGATTTTCTGAGCAATGAAGTGACACATAAACGTAGTTTATTGAAATTGCTCTTTTAATTTGCCTGTACGCAATAATTTCTATGTTTGAACATGACGAGAAAGACCGAATGTAAAGGAGATGATTTGAAATATCATCTTTCATCGTTAAAGCCATGACTTCCAATTTATATTGAATTTCAATATAAATTGGATGCGCATGTACATTCCCGTCACACGAATTAGAATACCAAAAGACGGAAAAATAATCATCCAATTTTATTTAGTACTAGCATGGGTACCCGACGTTGATTGGGCTGACATGAAGTTCCGTTTGAAACACGCCTGCTATACTAATCATTATCATCATGGGTAACGTGGATACGCCCACAACAATTTCAAAAATAAAAGAACGGATAAAACATGTAAATTTAATCGCCCTCCCCAAAAGAAGTATCTAATACCCTCTCCACCAGATATTTCGGCAAAAGGGATCACTGTCCTAAGAAATCTCACGATTTTGTAAACAAAAAAAAAACGTTTATAAACATTAATGCATGCATTTATTTTTTATTTTGGTAAATGTGTAGTTTAGCGGCGTAAATTATTGGCCAGACAAAAGAATATAAAAACTATTTATTTTATATAAAACACGTTGTTAGACTCAAAGGCTGAAATAAAACCAGAAAAAAAATTCATTTTTATTATTTTTTTATCATTTATATTTATTATTCGAGGCCGCTATATTTCTTTTAAAAATTGGCCTTTCTAAGGTTTCGCAGATTGGCCTTTTAAAGCTCTTTCATGAACTATGTTTTAGGCCGCCATATTTTTTTTTGTAATGAAAGAGCTTACGCCCCATTTTGCCTTAAAAAGTCAATCTGTCAAACCTTAAAACGGACACATTTTAAACGGTTAAGGCGTGCACATTAAGTCTAATAAAAATGATAAAAACATAAAACTGAATCTTTTTTGTTTTTTTTTTCAGCCTTTGGGTCTAATAATGTTTTATATAAAAATAAATATTTTTAATAATTTTTTCGTCTGCCCAATAATTTACGCTGATAAACTACACATTTACCTTTATTTGTTGTAAGGACACTTTTTACTGGCTTTTTTTTTGTTTTTGTAAATGAAGGAAATTTTCGATTTTCTTTTTTTAGGGGGGGATTTTCGATTTGCTTTTTATTTGTCATTTTATGTTTCTAATGTAAAAAAAACTTAATTTGTCATATTTTAGGGTTTATTTTGTTTATTAAATTGTTAGGTGAAAGTAGAGGCTGGTTTCATTTTATGTTTCCAATGTAATTCCCGCCCCCTACAAGAAAAAAACAAAACAAAATTGTGTTTGTCAGATTTTGTCCTCCCCTCAACCGCCAAAATATATATAAATTTAGCAAAACAGAAAATTATGTAAATAATTTTAAGTATGTGTTGTACAATACCCGCCCTAGGTAAGGAAATTTTTTCCACATCCGGCTGTAAATTTCCTGTTCTAGAAAAAGATACAATTATTCCATAGATATGTTGCCCAATAGCCGTCCTAGGGTAGGTAAAATATTCCTCTGCTCAAAATGACAAATGATGCATAGACATAAAATTTTTCTCTCTCCTAAGAATAACAAGAATGTTACTCATTGTCTTATACCGTCCCGAGCTACGATAGGTGGGCTTACTAGTACGTAATTAAGCTAGGTAGTAAATTAAGGTATTTTCAAAACTTAATATATTTATAGTGTATATATAATGTCGGAAAATTATAATAAAAAAGAACTATGACAACAAAGAGAATATGACGCGTACAGACCTGGTTTCGGTAAAATATGCGAGATAGAATAGGAAGTTGGTTAATTAAATTACAACATATCGCCGCAGACAGAGAAAGAGGGATGCAACGCTGTATTTCATCGGGGATAACTGTTTTCTTTCTTTTTGTTATCCTTTATTAAAATAGTACGAAGATGGGAAACGGCATAAATATCGTGTTAAGAAGGAAAGAGATCAGAAATTAAATTGGAATAACACAGACAACTTAGACGAGACGGAACAAGACACAGATTATCAAGTTAAAGTGCAAGACTTAAAGAGATGTTAACGTTGTTTAAATAGCCTGCTTATTTAGAAGCAAAATGTGGTTAGGTTGAACCTAATATTTCAACATATATGAGCGTGTTATCTAAAAGTGAAAATGTCTGTCTGTCTGTGTGTGTACAGTTTCCTACCAAATAACTCTGTCAATTTTTCTGTGTACAGATTCGAATTTTGACATACGGGTAGTGAGATTTGGGAAAATCTTTTTAAGTAGATTTCGGCCAGATATTTTGCTGATAAGGGGTCAAAGTTCAACGATTTGACCTTTAAAAAGTCTACCAAACTCCTCCGCCAATTTTTGGTCTAAACACTTGAAATTTTTAAATATAGCTTACTTGAGCATGGATCTAACTTTACAATTCAATTGGAGCCAAATACAATAAACGCTAGAGGGACAGCATTGGGGTCAAAGTTAACAAAAATTGATTTTGCGGTCTCTACAATATTATTCAGCCAATGTTTGATCTAAACATTGGAAATTTTACATTCAGACATAAGGGAAGATTTTTCATCGTTTAAGTCGAAAAGTTCATTAAAGTCATTCTAAGTCATTTATTATTTATTTATTTAAGTCATTTCAGCGCATTTTTCGGTCATTTTTGTTTATCTTTAAGAATTTCATATCAATACTACATTCACGCATTCATTCATTACACGAGAGCACGCGACTAATGGCTATTGGCCTTGTTTGAAACATGTTTTGCTTATAATTTTTGGAACATGATAAATTTTGATTACGATTTCTCGCTTTTAGTCTGTACACGTAGTGTATATTAAAAATAAATAAATATAAATTTGAATTCGTACAAATTCAATGAAAATATGTTCGATTTTTTGGATCACTTGGAATATTCATCTACATTTAAGTATCATTCTCACACCACTTTAGCTAATGGAACTTTTGACTTCCTCCAGGTGCGTATTGTTGAAATAGAGAAGCTTCCTCTTCAATTATGGAAATTATACGGAACCTGTGGTGTAACTAGTATACTTACTAAGAAATAATCTGTTTTAAGTTAAACTACTATTAAAGGGAAAGCGTAACTCTTCTATGCGCATTTTTTTACAAGGTGGTCATCACTTATCAAGGCCCAGAAGCCACTCAGGGATTAGGGTTATTGTAAGTACAGTACAAAGCGCTTGATACTAAAGATAAAATCAAGAATAACCATTTACACTTCTAACTCACATACAATGAATCGGGAGCAAGCTACATACTTGGATTTAATGTAGATGTTTGTTTGAAATTCTGTACTGAAGCACGACTATAACATAATATAGGGAATCGCGTGTAGAAATAGTAGTAGTGTAGTATCTGTTCCGGCAGATACTGCAAGCAAAGACCATATGTGGGAGCAATCCCACATATAGGACCTTGGTCAATGTAGGGGCAACCCTTCATACCAATTGTCACTATCAAGCTCCCCTTCTCCCCGGGAATTTGGTCCCCATTCCCCCTTCACTCCTCACATTAAAAATCGGCCTTGTGCCTAATTTGCTCAGTGGGGGAGCAAATAAATACCTTAAAGTGCAGTATCTGTTCCGACAGACCTTTAACTAGCTCCCATTTACTATCTCTCGGGAGCTGGTCCCCCTTTTCCCTTCCCCCTCCCTTTACTCCTCACATTAAAAATTGTCCTTGTGCCTTATTTGCTCGGTGGGGGAGCAAATAAATACCCTCTAGACATTAGACGTCGTTAAAGTCTTCTGTACGTAGAAGATGGTTATTTTCAGGAATTAGCATTTTGAATAAAAAATGTTTGTATAACAAAAAGATATCATATTCACCGAAGATTCAATACATTTCCAAACAGAAATAAAAAGTATTTTATTATATCATTCAATTAATATAACTGTTATTTCTTTCAATCTTTTCATATGTTTATTGATATTAGCATATTTTACGTGGAAAATCACGGGAGTTACATAGACCGAAACGTTGTGTGAATTACATTCAAGATGAGCACAGTCATCTACATAATACAATTTATCAATGTATATCTAAAAATAACTTAAGTTTAGTATGTAGGACATTTTGAAAAAAAACTAAGAAAAAAGCAAGATTAAGGCTTTATTTAATCGAAGGAAATTCTGGTGGCAGCAGTATTAAGTGTTGTGCACCAGCCTTTACCAATTGTCGGGTTTGGGTAAAACTTTAGTGGCCTGAACATTGTTAGCTGGTAGTTGCTAGAGAAACTGGTGTATACATGGTCACCCAAAAAAAACGGGCCCCAACTCCAATTAGGCCCCGGTTCTTAGTGTTTTGTCCGAATGAAATGAAACTTTGGCCATAACTAGTTTATTATATTCAAAACATCACATCAAAACACTAGGGTCTTTGGTCTTTTTTCCTCCGTTGACTGTAACATGCTCAGAATAACAATTGAATGTCCTCTGTTTTTTGGGGGTCACCCTGTATATATTTATATATGTTATTTAGGGTAAACAGTTACATATGCTCGCTACAAATAGACATCTGTTTCAGCCAAAGAGACTTCATCAGGCGACTTAGAACCTCTCGACGCCAAAAAGAAAAATGAAAAGGAATATATATATATATATATATATATATATATATATATAGTAATTTATAAAATATATATGGCGATTAAGCTACACTGAATATCCCGCGTTTCATCCACTCTAGGGCTCTTCAGGCTTATGCGCGAATTCTGTGGTTGTTTATCGTTTTTATAGGCTCCTCTTCTATTGAGATTTTAGTTAGCCAATCAACTTTCTAGTATCTAGTAGTATGATACTAGAAAGCTGATTCGCTAACTAAAATCTCAAAAGAAGATGAGCATATAAAAACGATAAACAACCACAGAATTCGGGCATAAGCCTGAAGAGTCCTAGAGTGGATGAAACGCGGAATATTCAGTGTAGCTTAATCGCCATATATATTTTATAAATTACTAACTAGCTCTACCTACGTATTGAGCACTTTTGAAGTAAATACTTAAAGTTTACGCATAAATCCATACTTTAGTATATTAATTTTATGTGGGTAAATTAATAGTTATATATATATATATATATATATATATATATATATATATATATATATATGAGTTATTCAAATCTTCTGTAAGTAGAATAATTTTATTTTCGTGAATTTGCATGCTAAGTGATATATATTTTTTCTGTACGTTTGTATAACAAACGGGAATCATCTTTATCGATGACATATCTATTTACAAACAAAAACAGCACGTATTTTATTATCTGATGCAACCAACATGAACCCGTCATAACTTTATTTATATTAGGATTTTCTCATTTCCTGGATCAGCGTTGATTCATATTTCTTCGTTGAAAATGAAACTATTATCACATTTCATCTTAAGAAGCAAATGCAAATATTTTTATTTGATTTGATTTGATGACCAAGTTCGTCATTGATAAGGAACATCGTTATATTGGAAATATTTCTTTTTAACCGTAGTTATTTTTTTTTTTTTTTTAACTCTGACCCATAGCAATGGCATTTGCTTTCGCATATGGGCCAATGTTATCGTTTATGTTTTTTTACGCTATGATTTATACTTTTGAAAGAGTTGGCTCATTGATCGATTTTATCTCGAGGGAAAATATTCTACCACGAGACAGTAATCTTAAATTAAATAGGTCAAGTGAGTTTTACTTTGGAAATGTACCTAACATTCTTCAATTATATAATAGTATGATATTTACTTGTACCTATATATGATAATATCCACCTTGTTATAAAAAAACGGTCGATTGAAGAACTGAAATGTGAAAATAATACACAAGATGAGAATAGTAGTCTGACGAATCCAAATCACACTAAACATCTAATAGTTATCAAAATCTCACTGAAATCATAGCTATGATCGTCTTAGCCCTATGTGTTAACAATAACGTCAAGCCATTGTTACACAATGTTGAAATTTTTTAAACCCCTAAAACAATTTCCTGTTGCAGCTGTAATAATATTATTGCAAAGTAACATCCAGAACAAACCAAACATGGAAGACAAGAAATAAGAGCATTAAGTCTTTGGTTTTACAAATATAACCATCTCGTAGTTGACGGAAGTGTTCAGACATTTTTCTTTTTATTTTGTATTATGTAAGTAGAGTAAAAAAAATTGTTAAAATTGTTAGTGACGCAAAGCAATTTCAAATGTAGAAAAGAAGAAAGAAAGCAAATAGCAGTTCAGACACTCCACTCGATAAAATAAATTTTAAAAGAAACTTTTCATTATAATTCCTTTTTTTTTTATTTTTCATGTTTCATTAAAAGTTTCTTTGTATTATTTTCCTTTGTTGCAGACAAATTGTTACCTTTTGTTTTTGTGTTTTTAAGTTCCACGTTTAAAGATTTTTTCTTCTTTCTTTAATTATACTTCGATATTGATATTGTATTTTATATTCTGGGGAATATAAGTGCGAATACTCGTAAATCACTTTTAGTCCCTTCACTAATGAAAAAAGCTGTACGGTGTTATATCAAACTGATTGAAAAACTCCGTCACACTACTAGGAGGGCAGTAATATTTTTTTAACTAATAATAAACAGATCAACGACAAAATCCACCTGAGAATTAAGGTTAATGAGATACATAGATGATTCATAAAATAAAAAAAACGATAAACGAGAAAAATGAATATAAAGAGTAACAAATCTAATAGTTTCAGTGCTATCGGTCAAACCTAACCCCCTTTCCTATCGCCACAATGTTGAATCTCTATTTCTGTTTTACAAGTAGGTTGTTCGAATGTGCTTTAATTAACTAATAGCCTATTGCGCATATTCTCGGAAAATGTAGTCTCATCTAACCCGACAAGCAGTATAATCCCATCACCGTTAGTGTTGAAGCCCCTAGATACCGGGACGCCTTCTGCTCTAATAGTTTCTTCCCTCAGACTGCAAGATTTTAAAATTGTTTTCTGCTTCACTGACTACTTACTTGTTATAGTTTAAATGTAATGTTACCAGATATCATGATGCTCAACATTCCACAGTCCTTTCTTACACACAATACAAAAGATGCTGCAAAATTTCAATTTTTTTTTTTTTGCTTTCAAAATGGCTTTCAAATTGCTAACGATCATAAATAAAAGTAAAACAAGGAAATTTTTAAAAATAATTATAACAGTTATGACTATTCTCTACTGAAATAATCTTGAAAGTACATGAATAAGTAAAGGCGCACTTTCCTTGATTATCGTTCGTAAATACGCGGGCTATCAAAATAATGAAGTCACAAAATGAAGAAAATTTTATTAATGATGAAAACGCTGTATGACACGTTTTCTAACGTTAATTTTAAAGACCCTGCAAAGTAGCAATCTAACGGCAAAGATATTATTGGAAATAAACTTTTTTTGGTGGAATTTCTTCTGGCGCTAGACGCATTGAGTAAGAGAGAGTACACGCTTTAAGTTGAGACAGACAGCCGCTATATTCTAGGAACCCATGAGGTAGTGAATAAGGTACTTGATAAATTCAGTTTTAAGTAAAACATTCAGTTATTTGAAAGTTAAATTCTTGGTGAAAATGACAATTAAAATGCAACTGCATTGGAAGGCTACCAAATATGCATTAATGAGTTTTTATGAGATTGTGCGCAGAATATTATGGTTTGAAACTAGAATTCTATTTGAAAAAGATGTTAACGTCTCTGTTATAAAGAAAATAAGTTAACATGATTAGATTTTTTTACCACAAAATGGCTGTGTTTAATAATATTTCGATATCAATGTTGGGTTTATATAACAATTCACATAAAAAAGGCTGTGGGCTCTCTCTAACGTGCTAGAAAGCTACTTATGCCTGAAAGTATCCTGTACCTCTATAAGGCCACCATTCGCCCATGTATGGAGTACTGTCGTCACATTTGGGCTGGTGCATCTGCTACTTGTCTCTCACTTCTTTCACAGGGTTCAAAAGAGAGTCGCCAACCTGAGAGGTCCTGAACTTTCATCTAGGCTTCAGCCTCTGTCCTATCGACGAAATATTGCTCCCCTCTGCCTGTTCTACAAGTACTTTAATGGACAATGCTCTGATGAACTACAAGCATTTGTACCCCCTCGACGTTAATACCCCCTGACAAATCCGGCATGCAGCTAAATCCCATCACTTTACAGTAGAGATCCCTAGGGTTAAAAAAGCCTTCTACTCCAATAGATTTTTTTCCTCAGAATTGCAAGACTTTAGAACTCTCTTCCGGGATTCTCTGACATGCAGAAGTTCAAGTGTAATGTGAACAGACATCTTGCTGCTCATCTCTCTTCATTATGTCCCTGCAACTTATGTTCCCGATAGTAGCTCCCTACTTCAAAGTGACAGTGTGCCTTGTGAAAATTGAATTAAAAAATGTCTAGTGCAAAAAAGGCTATTCGTGCCATGTCTAGTGCAAGTTTCTGAAACAATTTATAATCTGAAAGGTTTTAAAAGTAGTATTGTAGTCAGCGGTGTGAGTTCCGTTATAGAAGCGTTGATTATTATGAATAAAATGAAATACGTATCAGTTACGTTTGAAAGCCAAATAACAATCTATAACGGAACTCACACCCCTGACGTTTATCTCGCGCAGGCAACGCACTGTTCCAGCATTTCAAAATAGAACCCTCGATTATTACTAACTGATTTTTTCTCAAACTTTACAACATAACTATAAAGAAAAAGAAAATAAATAAAGAAAAAAGATGTACAAAATCCTGAGGATGGAGTTTGACTCCGAAATACATTTAAATTATAAATTTCAAACAAGTAAACTATTAGTTTATTTTCGTAATATTGCGCTGTGATTTGGCTTCCACACATACCTAACACGTATTATATATATATATATATGTGTGTGTGTGTATGTGTGTGTGTGTTGATGGGGGAAGTAAGGAAGCATGGCTGTAGAAATCTATTTACCCGAATACGATGTCCAGCATGTTAAAAATATACCATTTGTTGTAAAAATCTAATGGATAAACATCTGAAGAAGTTGGTGAGAACAGGATATTTTTACGGAAACATAAATCGTAAAATTGCCAACCTATTAATGAAACAGCTGTAATGGAAAAATCCAGGAAATAAACGAAGATTATAAAAAAAAGAAAACGTAAGTCTTTGAATTTTCAACAAAATTTTAAACTCTCTCTCTCTCTCTCTCTCTCTCTCTCTATATATATATATATATATATATATATATATATATATATATATATATACGCACTTCAAATATATTATTTTCAATTTCATTTTATACATAATGAGGGCAGGCAACTTGCTTATTTAAAATATCAATTAAACCACAAATACATGTAATACTTTTAACTGCCACTTTTACAATATTTAAAGTTTAGTTTTTATCAGTTCTGTATATGATATGTGTAAGATAGCGCTTATTTTTTGCTATACACTCTGTTAATCGAACTCTGAAGTTTCGCTCAACTCTTTCCAGCATATCGATGGGTATGTTTGCGACAGCAGGACAAATCGTGTTTTTCAGGTGAGTCAAGGTGCTAAGATGACAGTTGTAAACAATTAATTGCAGAATATCCATATAAAAATAGTCACATGGTGATAAATAAGGGGACCATGTTGGCCAATGCAGATCGCCGCTCAAGGATATGAGGTGTCCTCGGAAATTTGTAAGCAAAACATATTGACTTTCGAGCTGGGGTTTCTGAAAAATAAACAAAAAATAAATAAAGCACGTCCAGAACCAAACATTAAGCCCCACCCTCTCAAATAAGTCCATCCCTACCATCCTTGGAGAAACCCTCACTTTAGAGCGCTAAATTTAAATAAGCACGCTGCTCTGCACCACCCTATACTATCAATATTTATTGCTGATCCTAAAACTCTAAAACTAATTTGAATCAGGTAACCTAAATCCGTAAAAATTATTCGTGTAGTTTGACGTTTTCGGTATATCTCTGTAAATCATGCGACATTATCGCTAGAAAAATGAAGGATAATTTGCTGCATAATATCAACATAGCTGATCACGTTTGGTATATGGAAGTCGTCCTTACCATGTTTTAAATTCGCGCCTCCTACTATATTCTTTCTCCAATGAATTGAAAATAGTTTGAATATTAGAAAAAGTATTTGTACCCATCAAATATGATTGATTGATTAAAAGTGAAAGTAAATTATGCTTACGAAACATAAAACTACTACACTTTTATACTCATTACATAACGGGCAAAAGTTTTTGTCCATTGATTAGAATGAGTGCTTTCGAACAAATTGATGGCTGAACAGTATTCAAGTTGCGCTAATTTTTGCATAAATGTTATTCATATAAATCCTTAATTGAATCGAACGGATATCGTAATAGTATATTCGCTGCACCTTATAATAACAAAGGTTCATACAAAAAATAAACGAGATCGGCCTAGTAGTTCCTGAAGAAAATTGGAACGAACAGACAGGCAAACTGGTGGAGTAGGATAAATACAATATAGAAGGATTACTCTTTCGGGTTCGGACCAAGATCAAAGTGTAGTATCTGTTCTTCAGATGATGCACTTGTAAATTTATAATTTAAATATATTTCGGAATCAAACTTCATCCTCAGTATCTTTTTTCTTCTTCTTTTTTACTTGGTTTTCAAACGCACTTCATGCGTATATTTTTTATTCAAATGAAATCAATGCTTCTATAACGGAACTCACACCGCTGACATTAAACTCATGTCGTCAACGCACCGTTCCCGACATCTCAACATACGACGGCTGAAAGACAACGCGCAGATCTTTGTTACTGACTTCTCTTTCTCCAACTTTACAACATGGCTAGAAAGAAGAAGAAGAAGAAAAAGAAGAAGAAGAAGAAGAAGAAGAATAAAGAATAATGATACTGAGGATGGAGTTTGACTCTCTGGCATTTTATAAACCATGTCAGATAAATAAATACATACATTTTCTATCTGATATACAGCATGACACTGGTTAACATTTAGGATCACATAATCATATACCGATACTAATTAAAAATTCCCTGGTATATACTATTTGCGAATGCGTAATATTTGTACGTTTTTTTCGAGAACACCGATTGACAACCCATCTCCAAT
>NC_136489.1:148229449-148274449 GCF_053919585.1 Euprymna scolopes
AAATTAGATCATATGGAATCACTGGAAGAATTCATAACGTAATTAAATCCTTCTTAAGTAATAGAAAAATCAAAGTTGTCCTCGACGGACGTACATCCAAACAATATGACATAAATGCGGGAGTGCCTCAGGGGTCTATCCTTGGACCTCTATTGTTCCTGATATTCATAAACGACCTCCCTGATAATATTGTTTCGGAGATGGGTATATTTGCCGATGACACCACTCTCTATAACAGATATGAGGGGAAAACAAATGAACACATATCCAAGAAGATGGCAGAAACACTAGAGGATGACCTCCAATCCGTAGTGGAATGGGGACAAAAATGGTTGGTCTCATTCAATGCTGCTAAGACTAAGCTTGTTTCCTTCAATAACTACAAGAAACCTTCTCTACCACCAATAGCAATGGCCAAGAACACATTGCCTGAAAGTACTTCTTTTAAACTCCTCGGCCTAACGTTTACAGGGAATATGAACTGGAATAAATACATTGAGAGCATTGCCAAGGCTGCTGCAAGGAAGGTTGGCTCCCTCTACCGTGCTAGAAAACTACTTACGCCTGCCAGTATCCTATACCTCTATAAGGCAACCATTCGCCCATGTATGGAGTACTGTTGTCACATCTGGGCTGGTGCATCTGCTACTTGTCTCTCGCTCCTGGACAGGGTTCAAAAAAGAGTCGCTAACCTGATAGGTCCTGAACTGTCATCTAGGCTTCAACCTCTGTCCCATCGACGAGATGTTGCATCCCTCTGCCTGTTCTACAAATACTTTAATGGTGAATGCTCTGACGAACTGCAAACACTTGTACCTCCCCGACGTAACTACCCCCGACAAACCCGACAAGCTACTAAGTCTCATCCCTTTACAGTGGAGATCCCTAGGTGCAAGAAAGCCTTTTACTCCAATAGTTTCTTCCCCAGAACTGCAGGTCTTTGGAACTCCCTTCCGGGATTCTGCTTTCCCAACTGCAATGATATGCAGAAGTTCAAGTGTAATGTAAACAAACATCTTTTTACTCTTCTCCCTTCATAATGACCCCGCTAATT
Source organism: Euprymna scolopes (assembly GCF_053919585.1). NCBI lineage: Eukaryota > Metazoa > Mollusca > Cephalopoda > Sepiida > Sepiolidae > Euprymna > Euprymna scolopes. Next base: position 148,230,504 of record NC_136489.1, read on the forward strand.
AATTCCCTAATAGTAGCCCCCTGCTTCAAAGTGGCACTGTGCCTTGTTTGGGGTGAAAATTGAATAAAAAAAAAAAATTTTGCTTAAAACAAAATTGTTTAGTAAGAAATTCCACTGACACAGCGAGCTGACATCGATCGTGGTCGTTTCCTGGACAGTATACTAACCTATTTAAAAAAAAACATCTTATATAGAAAAACAACACGCACGCACCCACCCACCCACACACACACTCTAAAACATACGCACACAAACGCGCGCGCACACACACACACACACACTCTAAAACATACGCACACAAACGCACACAAACCCTTACGGACGCACATACGCACACGAACACGCACACACACATGCACACACTATGCAAATAATTAGGAAAAGACAGTTTAAATGTTTCCAAATCCCAAATATACAAATTTTTAGTGTATTTGTAAATTTCTGGTTATGATCATATGTTAGAGTCAATCAATATAATTCACTGTGTTTCGGTAAATTTTATTTTATTTTTGATTTTTATTTATTTATTTTTTGCATATAAAGAAAGGATTTTATACTCGCATTCACGATCTCAGATTTAGCACTGGTTGCATAATCGCATAAGAACAATTATATACCGTATAAAGGAAGAATATTAGTCAATTATACTTTAAAAACAAGTAAGAGTTATCTAGCTTTAAAAAACGATGAAATAATTACTTATCAGCATGCGCTGATGTAGCGAACAACAGTATGTAATAACAACATGTGCGATCTATGTACACACAAAAGATTTAGCACGGTAGCTTAACTGTATAAGAACAATTAACGACTACGGTATATTTCATGAAAAAATTAAAGAATTATTGGTTTATAAACACGTCAGATGTGTTTGCAATTGGTTTGTATTTGATTTAATTTATTTAAAACGGTTGCCTCTTGTAGAGAGTAACGCCATATTTGAAAAATTCTAGCGCGTTCGTTTTTGTGATAAGACTTAGAGTCTGGTATCAACCAATTGTCAGCTTTCAGCCAATGAAATTTGGCGGAATGTAGAAGGAGAAATTTATTCTTTTTGAATTGGAAAAGAGAATAGATCATGGTGTGCACGTATAATGGAAATTAACGTGTATGGTATATTTAATGTAAAATAAATAAAAATAATTTTTGGCTTATGAACATATTTCTATGTGTCGAAGTGCTATTAGGACTCTTTTATTTAAAACGATTACATTTTGTAGAGAGTGACGACATATTTGGTAATTTCTGGAACGTTTATTTTTGTAATAAGATTTAGAGTCTGGAATTAACGACTTGTCAGATAATAAGATTTGGCCGAATCTAAGAAGGGAGGATTCGCTATTTTTGAATTAGGGAATAGAAAGATCATGGTATGAACGTAACTGCATAGTGGCAATTAACGTCTACGGACTATTTAATGTTTAACCTTCAACATATTGCGTAATATTTTCTATTTTTTAAATTTATCTTAATCAGGTTTAAATCTATTTAACTTGTATGTATGTATGTGTTGTTATGTTGAGTGTTATATCGATATGTTTTCACAAAAGGTTTGGGTATCTTAATTATTTCACAAAATGTTTGGGAACTTAATTAGTACGAATAATCTCCCATTTTATTATCCAATTTTGTAACTAAACAAAAAAAAACATAGGACACACCGAGTCAGAAACGCATAACACTTACATTAAAATCGTTATAGTAGTTACCCAGTTTTGAGTTGTAACCTGTACCTACAAATATATAAGTATATTTATATTTTTTAACTTTAAAAAGAATAGAAAAATTGAGCATGGTCAGCTAAAGCCGTAATAACATTGAATATTAATTGCAATATGATATTGAAGCCACATTTGATTGATTGGAAAAACTAGTAATGTTGAAACTAGTAAATCTTAAGTTATACTTAAATAATTAACAAAAACATGTATAAAGGTACAATTGTTTAAATGGTATAATCTATCCTGAAAGTTTAATAATTAAATTTAGACATTCAATATTATTTTCTACTAATCAAAGTTTCAATATAGTGGTTTAATTAATTCTTTCCAACATAAATTTTCAGATTCAAAATAAAATAGTAACCTGTTTTTATTTTTACAGTATGTTACATATTTACATGATGTGTCTATAGTCTTGGCGATAAATAAGTTTCGCAGCATTTTTTTTTATAATTCGACTCAAAGCTGCCAATATTATTATCGATTACGTAAATATCGATAAAAGTGAGAATATATGTGAGCACGCTTCTCAACCTATATACTAAAGGAATTTTTGGTCAATAGACTTGGAATTTGATGTATAGAATATTCAGACATTTGAAAATATTTTAAATTGTTTTCATTCGAAAAAAGGGCTGGTAAGGGTATAAATTTAAAAGTCAGTATTTGAGGCTCATCAGACTTTTATATGTCAAGTGCTTCACGACTTCGTATGCGCGAGCATTCATATAACAGCTTCATAATGTTAAGAATAAGTAAGTTTGAAAACACTTTTAAAATATTGAGCTAGGCTAATGGCTATCGTACTTGACTCACTGTCTCTAGGTTTTGATTTCGATCTCAGCTTGAGTTTTTTTTTTTTACTTTACGTACAAGAAGTGAATTGTTTCGAAAAAAGTATATAATACGAGCCTGCACATCTTTCAGTTTCTTTCCGTTTATTACTTCATTTTTGAAAGAAATTTAACGTTACGTTTATTAGCTACGGTCTTTCTGTCTATAAGAAATAAGAACTTTTCACTTATAAAAATATAATATTTATGCGTATTTTACAGCCTGGAAACGCTGGGCTGCCTGCTGGATAGTTAATAAAATTTAACCAACTTGCCTGTGTTATTGCATGCAAATTAGAAACAATAATCTTACATACAAATCCCATGTCTTCCAGCTGCGCAAATAGTTTGTTTAAATTTAGCGATAATCAGTTTGCCCTGTATTTAAGAATTCTGGTGAGAAGTCATCTCCCTCTCAATACAGACCAATAAGTCTCCTGTGTGTTATGAGTAAGTTGCTGGAATCCATATTAAATTGAGAAATAGTCAACCACCTCAGCAGGAATAACCTTCTTAGTGACACACAATATGGTTTCCGCTCTGCAAGATCTACCGCAGATGTGATGACGGTTATATCCCAGAGGATTAGTGAATCTCTTGACAAAGGCTTCCTTTCTAGGGCAATTGCTCTTGACATATCAAAGACCTTCGACAAGGTATGTCATAAGGGTCTACTTCACAAGATTTCCAGCTACGGTATAATTGGAAATGTTTTCTCAATCATTAAATCATTTCTCTCCGATAGGCTTATAAGAGTAGTGGTATGTGGACAAAAATCGGAGGCCTGCAATATAAATGCTGGAGTCCCTCAGGGGTCAATCCTGAGCCCCCTTGGCCCAACTCTCTTCCTGATCTACATCAATGACCTCCCTAAACACATACTTAAATCATTCGTAGAGATCTATGCTGATGACACGACCATCTACGGCAACACATCAAAGGCTGTAAATGACAAAGTTCTCTCTGATTCTCTCTCCTCTGATCTCGAGCGCGTGGTTCAGTGGGGGAAGATGTGGCTGGTCACCTTTAATGCATCCAAAACCAAACTCCTATCCTTACATCATCAACGCTCTGATCCCCAGCTGGCATCAACAGTGATGGATGGCTCTCGTCTGGGTGAGGCCCCGTGTTTTGACAAGCTTCTGGGTTTGACCTTTACTCCTGATCTGAAATGGAACACCTACATCAAGTCTGTTGCCAAGGTCGCTGGAAAGATGGTGGGATACTTCTACCGCTCCAGAAGATATCTCACTACTGATGCAATTCTCTATCTATATAAAAGCCACGTACGTCCAAGGATGGAATACTGCTGCCATATCTGGGCAGGAGCTGCTAAAAACAGCCTATCCTGCCTTGACAGAGTACAAAATACACTTCGTGGCTTAGTGGAGGATGCCCTTTTCTCTACCCTGCAACCTCTCTCCCACAGAAGAGACGTTGCGAGCCTATCCTTGTTTTATCGTTATTTCCATGGCAGGTGCTCGTCTGAACTCCAATCTCTGGCCCCCCCTCGCTAATCTTTCACGAAAAACACCCGTCTAGCTGAATCCACTGTGAAAAATTTCCCCAACTCTATATCTGTGCCTAAATCAAAACGCGGATTCCATGAACAAAGCTTCTTTCTTAGAACTGCACGCCTGTGGAACTCTGTTCATTCTGCCTGCTTCCCACCGGACTACAACTTGGATGTCTTCAAGTCCAACACAAACAAATTCCTAATGAACCTCCCCCTTAAGTAAACACTTCATCAAATCTCCACACTAACGTAATGTACTTGCAATAACCCTTATCCCTGAGTGGCTTTCGGGCCTTGATAAGTGATGATCACTGTGTAAAAAAAAAATGATCAAAGATGGTCGAAGATTTTCTGTAAAGTTCACCCCAGTCTTTACAATTCTATTTTATCTATTTATTCTATTTAACAAATATTCGTTTCCATTAAATAAAAGCAATAAAATAATAGAGGGTTGCCCTTAAAAGATAAGTTCAAGCATAATAACGACTTTTATGAAACAAATAACTACTTATAACTTTAAAAAGAAAACATCGTAAATTGAAGCTTTAACTGAATGACACCGTGTAAAATAATAGACCGTAATAAAGCCAGGAGTTTAAACATCACAAAATTTAAACAAAACTTTGCTACTATGCGCACATTTATACATGCCTATTCAACTGCTTGGTTTTTAATTTTAAAATAATTAAACATTTCTTCCTATAACAATTTATTACATAATAAGGTTGAATTTGCATTAATAGAAATGAATACATGTAGTTTAAAATGGAATTATAAAATTTGATGTGAGCGATACAGAAACTCTACGACTTCAATCCCTAAATGCCAGCAAAATATTTGCAAGGCTGGAACCAAGTGTTTGCACATCAGAATTAGATGAAGGATTAGGGTTGAAAAAGTTATGTTGATTAAGTTTAATTATACGATAATATTGAGATTTATGTAATGGATAATAATATTTGAAGCTTGAAATCGAATTATAAAAAATTACTGCGAATCTGACTTTTATCGCATAATGTAAATTATATCATGCCGTAAACATAAACGTCTGCTAAAACTATTTAGTTTTTAATATAAATATAATAATCCGCATGTCGGTAAGAATTAAGCAATCATACTCAATATTTGTATTAATAGAAAATACTATATATATATTATATGTATAAAATTTATTTATTAATTAGTTGTTGTGACATTTCAGTCTGAAATTATTAGAAGTAAAAAATGAAACATGTTCACAAGTAAGAAATGAAATGCCGGCTATCTATAAGTGAATATGGTGAGGTAATATTGAACGAAAATATACTTTAATTTAAAATACTGATAATTTTTATTCGGCGCATTACATACATGTTGTGAAAAAATTAATACCTGCCGTGTTGATAAGTGAAGCATGATTGTGGGATGTGAAATTATATGCTTATATGCCAACATTTAGGCCGAAACAATTGTACGCAGGTTGTTACGCAAATTGTTGGTCTCTCATAAGAGAATGAGAACTACACAAGTGTCTGTCACTTATGATGTAATGTCTTTAAGAAATATATATGTATATTTTTTAAATATTAATTATTAATTATTAATTAATAATTACTATGTGCATAAAAGTAAGTAAATATAGATGACTTACTTTTATGCACGTAGGAATTATTAATTAATAATTAATATAAAAAAAAATTTAAAAAAAGTAAATAAATCCTAAAAATGTGGGCGTAGAAAAAATGAAAACAAAGGGCAAATAACTCCTTTCTTATAATAAAAAAAAACGTTCAGGGAGCGAAATAATAAGAAAGAAATTAATCGCTAATAAAAAAATAAATAAAAATTTAACAATCTTATAACTTACTACTATATATATATATATATATATATATATATATATATATATATATATATATATAGTAGTAAGTTATAATCGCCATACATATTTTATAACTTACTACCTAGCTCTACCTACGTATTGAGCACGGCTGAAGTAAATACTTAAAGTTTACGTATAAATCTATACTTTCGTATATTAATTCATGTGGTTAAATGAACTAGTCATATATATATATATATATATATATATATATATATATTTCTTAAAGACATTACATCATATATATATATATATATATATACTACAAGAAATCAGGGTACTTCTGCAGTTAACGAACAAGACGTAACTCAGATTTCGATTCAGATTCCTCTGGAACACGACGTCAACAGTTTAGCTGCTGCCTGACGTCACATGACGATCAGCCAATCATAATACCCCGCGCTATGTTTTAACTCGACGCGCATACGCACCTACCGAGCAACAGACAAGAAGTCCGATACTAACAGGAAGAGACAGAGAAAAAAAGGAAGATAGGAAGAAAGAAAGAAAACAATCGATCGTTTCTTGCTTAAAATTCAAGAATTGCTGACGATTTAAGAAATGCTTACATGAACTTGACTATCTTATATAACCAGCTCCAATACCCGGAGGTTCTGATACAGTTTTGCCACCACAGGAAATTGATGGTAGAGTAAATGAAGTGCTCAACCTTCGGCCACGACTCACAGGCGGGTACGACTGGAGATGCAGCTACGTAAAATGTCGCCATTGGGCGACTATTAGAACAGGGACATTCTTTGGCAAATCACGGCTAAGGATCGCCAGCATCATGAAAATAATTTATCCGTGGGCGTTCGAGATGGCGCCTACAAAAAATCTTCCAATACAAATGTGGGTTACGCTCATGCCACACAAGTGTTGATTGGAAGAATTTTCCGCGAGATTACTTTCTCAGGAAACCTCGTCTCAGGCCATACATTTGAGATCAACGAGTCCGTCTTCAACGGCCGAAAACATAACGTCTGCAGACTTCTGACACCGATCTGGGTCTTCGGTGGATACAACCCTGCCGATAAGGGGGGGGGTCTTGGTGAGGGTACCAAATAAGAATGCTGAAGCCCTCCTTCCACTAATAAAAAAACACATTCTGCCGAGGACCCCGGTCGTATCAGACTGTTGGAGGGCATATAGCAAAGTGAGAGGAGAGGGGTATCACCATTTAACGGTGAATCACAGCCTTTTTGTTATAAGGGACATAATTACGAATAGCACCGGATACAAAACGGTGTATAAAAGAGCGTCTTGAATTGTCTTGGAGTCAGTTCAGTGGTACACACTAGTCTGACCGTCTCGCGTCTTACACTCTCCAAGTGTAGTCAGGATTAACCAAGCTCCCAGGACGAGCGTTCCGCTCACACACGTTAAGTTACCTTTTTCCTTTACCTTTATTTACGCGTATATCAACTTCAAGGCGAGCAGCCATTTTGTATTGTGTATTATTTCGAAGTACGAATAAACCTTTTGTTACGCATTCCACTCGGCGTATTTTGTCATGTTATTATATACCGTCCAAACGGGATATAACAGTTGGCGACAAGGATGATTCTTATCTCTTAACAGAGATAAATTACCGTACTAATAGGACTGTGTACTATTCAAATTTACAAGGATTTCGTTACTGAACACGTACGGAAAAGAACTATTCGAAATTGTCTTACATAAAGTACGGATTTCTCCGATATGAACTCACGGAAAGGTAATAAAATTGTACTTGAAAGATATTGACAAGGTAAAGTGAACTTTATTTATATTTTTTTAAGAAAAAAATATGTGAGGAACGCAGGCGGAATTCGAACCCGGCACCTTTGGATTACGTTTTTGGAAGAAAAAAAAGAACTTTTACGATTTTTTGTTTCTCTAAATTAAACAGACTATTGTTATAATTTAATTTTTTTTTCTTTTGTGCAATTGTATTTTTGTTGAAAAACAGTTTGCTCATTTTCGGGCATTATTCGTTGTGTAAATTTGAAAAGTATTATTGTGTAAAATTACGTTTAGGCAGAATTACTATTGCTAAATTGTATGAACTGTGTGGAAACATTTATTCTTGCAGGACTTGTTGCTAATTGGCGAAAAACGTATACTTACGAAATTTTGTGGAATCATTGTTGTAAATTTTAGAAAGACATTTTTTTTTAAATATGGAACAATTGGCTGAGTTGACGAAAGTGCTAACTCTTAGCGTTCAGGAACAGTAAAAAATGACACAACAATTCTTAGTGCAACAACAACAGCTGCAACAACAACAGCAAGAAATGACACAAAAAACTTTAGAGGCACAATAAGAACAAACAAAAATACTTCAACGTCAAATGTCGACTCAACAAAAGAATTTGGAAAAATTAATTCAAACCTCGACAACTGAGAAAAAAACGAACTTTTCTGCAGAAGGTATTTCAAATTCTTTGTCGGAATTTCACTACTCTCCCGATACTGGCGTTACATTTCCAGCATACTATAGAAGGTATGAAACAGTTTTTACAAAGAGGTGTTTGGATTGGACCGACGAAGAAAAAGTCACGCTGTTGCTCCAAAAACTGGGTAATGACGAAAACACTAAGTACGCTAACTTAATTTTACCCAAAAAACCGGTAGAAGTGACCTTTGAAGAGACAATTAATACGTTGTCTAGAATATTTGATAAAAGAGATAGCCTTTTCCACTCTAGATATAAATGTTTGAATTTACAGAAATCGGAATCTGAAGACTATTTAGAGTATGCTTGTATTGTAAATTGCTTATGTGAATCATTTAAATTAAATGAAATTTCTGCGGATTTATTTAAATGTTTAATCTTTGTACAGGGACTCACAGAACCAAGGGACAAAGATATCAGATCCCGGATCCTGACAATTATGGAGTCGGACCCAAATATAACTTTACAAAAAGTTACTGAGGAATGTCAACGTCTCATTAATATCAAGAGAGACAACACCCGCATTGAAGAAAAAAGCGTTTACAAGGTACAACATGTAAAAAGGCAAAGGACCCCTAGAACGTACAAGACCCAAGAACAAAGGACCCCTAGAATGCACAAGTACCAAAATTGTGAATGTTGCGGAAGTACTAGACACACCAAAAAGACCTGCTGGTTCAGGAATAAGATATGTTACGAATGTGGGTTCAAAGGCCACAAGGGAACGTACTGTGACCAGAAGAAAAAACGAAAGACTGACAAAGTGAATGCGCTTCGCACAAGGAAAGAGAAAAGTTGCGAAAGGCGTAAGTATGTCAGTGTTCACATAAATGGACATCCTGTAACATTACTCCTGGATAGTGGTTCGGAAATCAGCATCATAGATGAAGATATCTGGAGAAGGATCGGTCGACCCGAACTAATGGAAACCAGCAAGATGGCGAGGAGTGTGTGCGGCAAAAAGTTGGAATTTAAAGGAGAACTGAGGTGCAACGTGACATTTGATGGTCAAACACGCACGTCCAAAGTGTACGTGGTTCCAGGAAGGAACACAAGTCTGTTTGGAGTGGATTGGTTTGTCCTGTTTAACTTATGGGAGCGACCAGTTAATTCTTTTTGTAATAGGTTGAACACAGAGAAAGCAAACCAAGTGGAAGATTTCTGGACGATGTAAAATCAGAATTTCCAAGGGTTTTTGCTGAAGGACTTGGACATTGTGTGAAAGTAGAAGCCAAATTTGAAGTGAAGAAAGATTCCACCCCAGTGTTCAAACCTAAAAGAAATGTACCGTTTTCATCGATGGAGGCAATCGAGAAGGAGTTGGAAAGACTTCAACAGTTAGAGGTTATTGAAAAAGTTGACCATACGGATTGGGCCAGCCCGACGGTATATGTGAAGAAGAAAAATAACAAAATCAGGGTCTGTGCGGACTTCTCAACAGGCCTTAATGACTGTTTAAAGGACCACAATCATCCCCTTCCGTCGGCAGAAGATCTATTCTCAAAACTAAACGGAGGAAAATTTTTTTCCAAGATAGACCTCTCAGACGCGTACTTGCAAATCAAGGTCAATTATGAATGTTCAAAGTACCTGTGCATTAATACGCACAAGGGTATCTTCAAGCTAAAGAGGCTTCCTTTTGGCTTAAAGGTCGCCCCTGCTTTGTTTCAACAGATAATGGATACGATGCTCGCAGGGTTGGAATTTGCGATGGCATACCTTGACGATATCTTGATAAAGAGCAGTAATTTGCAAGAGCACAAGAAGCACGTGAGAGAAGTACTTAAGAGAATAGAGTGGTTTGGTTTCAGATTGAGTCCGGAGAAATGTGATTTCTTCATGAAAAGGATCAAATACCTGGGTCAAATAATTGACGAAGATGGACGAAGGCCAGATACACAACGGACCGAAGCAATTGATAAGATGCCTGACCCAGACTCAGTATAAAAACTACAGTCATTTCTGGGATTGGTACAATACTATGCGATATACATCCCTAATGTACATAATTTGAGAGCTCCTCTTAACGAGCTACTAAAAAAAGGCAGTAGATGGAATTGGACAAAGGAATGTGAATCTGCTTTCCAGAAAATTAAGAAATGTTTACTATCAGATCTGGCATTAGCACATTTCGATCCAGAGAAAGAGATTGTACTAGCAACGGACGCCAGTGATTACGGAGTTGGTGCTGCATTACTCCACAAGTATGAGGATGGAACAACAAAAGCAATCTCTCACGCGTCAAGAACTTTGATTGCAACTGAGAAAAACTACAGCCAGATGGAAAAAGAGGCTCTCTCAATAATATTTGGAGTCAAAAAGTTTAACCGTTTTCTCCATGGACGAAACTTCATATTACAGACGGATCATAAACCATTAATCACGATATTTGGATCGAAGAAAGGCATCCCTACGCATACTGCAAATCGACTACAGCGATGGGCTGTAACTCTCTTAAACTATCAGTTTAAGATGGAGCATGTGTCATCAAAAAAGTTAGGACACGCGGATGCACTGTCAAGGTTGATTCCAAAAAGAAATGAAAGTTTCGAAGAGACGGTAATTGCAGCTCTTAAAGATGAAAGCGAATGCTCAAATTCAATATGCAATATGATCCGTGAACTCCCGGTAACTCTAGAAGAGATTAAAAGAGAAGCGGCAAAAGACGTTTTTATAAAGCAAATGAAAAATCAAGTAGGACGGACGGAAAGAAATAAGATGGCAAGAGAAATTACACCTTTTTCCATTTGTGAAGATGTGCTTATGTATGCCGATAGAATCGTAATTCCACAGGTATTACGAAAAAGAATGCTAAACGAATTTCACACAGGTCATCCTGGCATTTCAAGGATGAAATCCCTAATAAGAGGTTACGTGTATTGGCCTGGTATGGATAAAGAGGTGGAAAACTGTGTCAAAGCGTGCAAAGGATGTCAGTTAGCAGCCCGAGATCCGCCTGTAAAAACGACCCCGTGGCCGAAGACGGACTTGCCCTGGTCACGACTGCATATTGATTATGCCGGACCCCTAAAAGGTTTTTTTTACTTAATTGTAGTGGACTCTTTCTCCAAATGGCCGGAGATATTCAAGATCAGACATCCAACATCAAGGAACACTGTAAGTGCACTTGACGAAATTTTCAGCCGGTTTGGTGTACCAAAGACCATAGTGAGTGACAATGGTACAGCATTCACAGGTTACGAATTTAGAGAATTCTGCAACTCACTGGATATACAGCACATCACGACGCCTATTTACCATCCTAGGTCGAATGGGTTGGCAGAAAAATTTGTGGACACGTTTAAGCGGGCATTAAGGAAAAACATGAACATTGACACAGATGAGCGGACAATAAAAACATTTCTAGCGATCTACAGAGTAACTCCAAATCCAAACAATGATGTAAATTCATCCCCTGCAGAACTTATGTTCGCCAGAAAAATTAGATCCATTTTCGATAGACTTCTACCGGATAAAAATAAAGTTACCAGAAAAGAAAACTTTAATGTAAAGTGCTATTCCTCAGGAGATAAAGTTTATTTTAAAAATTTTCAGAATGGAAAAAATCATTGGGCGGACGGTATTGTAAAGAAAAGAATTGGGAACATGGTCTATATAATTCAAGGTCCCAGTTTTGTCTGTAAAAGACATGTTAATCAAATCCGTTCCAGAATTTCGGAAAATACAGAGGAAATTCCAATGGAAACGTTGTGCGACACATTTGACATTCCAAAACCGGTGGGTATACATGGACCCATGAATGTATCTCCTGAACATACCGCACGGGCTGAACAGAATTCTTTACCAAAGGAAACTCTGACCAAAAGGAAGAGCACACGTAAAAGGAAAGTCGTCCGGCGTTTAAGTCCTGATCCTAAACGGAAGCGATATTAAAGCTAAAATCGGGAAGATTTCAGCTTCAGGAGGAGGTGTTATAAGGGACATAATTACGGATAGCACCGGATACAAAACGGTGTATAAAAGAGCGTCTTGAATTGTCTTGGAGTCAGTTCAGTGGTACGCACTAGTCTGACCGTCTCGCGTCTTACACTCTCCAAGTATAGTCAGGATTAACCAAGCTCCCAGGACGAGCGTTCCGCTCACACACGTTAAGTTACCTTTTTCCTTTACCTTTATTTACGCGTATATCAATTTCAAGGCGAGCAGCCATTTTGTATTGTGTATTATTTCGAAGTACGAATAAACCTTTTGTTACGCATTCCACTCGGCGTATTTTGTCATGTTATTATATACCGTCAAAACGGGATATAACACTTTTCTAGGTAGATCCTGTAACACAGGCAACAACAAGTTATGTGGAGCGGATGTAGAAGGAAGCAAAGCAGCGCAATAAACAAGAATGCGGAACCGACCGGGAGCTTCTCGACACATATCTTTTCGAGTTCATACGAAGACAAATATTTGGTAGGCAGCTGTTTGACTCCATATTGACTCACATCGCCGAAAGCTACCCGGTTTTGATACTTCTGCACTTCCTTGCCCGTCTTTCTGTGAGTCGTGCTCGACAAGGCCCGGCGAAAAACGGGAAACGACGGATTATAACGAGTTACTCAAGAACTCAACTTCCACTGGGTGCCCTGGGCCTCCGATCTGCCGGGGATTCCTAAGATAATAATTTTGACAAATATACCTCAGGAAGTTTTTCCAGTCAGTGAGAGTCTGATCCGAACCGATATCGCACTCCTGCCGTAGGTTTTTGTCTGTTGCCATTTCGAACGCCCACACATTTCGAACGCCCACACATGAATCGTATAGTCGTAGGTAGCAGGAGATGTGACCTCTCGAAAACGGTGTCATGGCGCAAGGACACCCATTGTTGATCGTGTGCATTAGTACACCTCCAGCCGAAACCGTCGTTTATGCTTCGTTTCTTTATGATGCATTTTCGCCATGTTTTGCATCTCCTCTTCGTATCTAGCAGCTGGTTTTCCTGACCAAAAAAAAAAAAAAAACGAGGACGTTTTCTGTGGATTTAAAAATGATTTCCAGCCTGGATTGATTCATTTTTGTTGTTTTTTTCTTTGTTTGTTTGCTTGTGTTTGATTAAAGAAACGCAATGAAACTCTTCCCTTTCCTTTATTTTTTTTTTCTAGTTTTTAATGTCTGCTAATTGGCGTCTCTCTTTTGACTCGCTCGTTATAATTTGGCGTTTTCCGTTTTCGGCCGGGCGTTGCCGAGCACGATTCACGGAAAAACGGACACTAAAGTGCAGAAGCACGCCGGTTTCTTTTCTGGCAAAAAAATCTACTCACACGAATTCGGCAAAAAAAAAACCCAAAAAACAGTTTTGTTTGTTTTTTACATAAATACTTGCAAAAATCACATAAAAAGTTTGCTTCACTTTTTCTAAACTATACAAACTATTTCAAAAAAGTTACTGATCATAATTTATTGAAACATTGCTTAAAATGTATCTATTTGGCGAAAAAAATGACATTTTCCACAATCATTTAATAAAAATATAATTGAACGGTAGGGTTTTTGCTTTTTTGTTCTGTTGATATTTCTACATTAAATATTTTGCTTTATTTTTTTCTTTTACGTAGCGTTATTATCATTTCATAGGCAACGCTCGGCTTTATCCGTTGCTGACGTCATGCACCGGAGAAATCCGAGCCGAATATTGAGTTACGTTTCGTTTGTTAAATATATAAATACCGAAATCGTGTTTAATACCATTGATTTAGTATGATATTGGATTTTTTTAATATTGTTATTCCTATTACCGACTGGAAAATTGTAGAAGTTGTAATTAGGCAGCAAATGCACTATATATAACTGGATGGTGACTCAATATGATTAAAAGAGAACAGATAAAAGTGTTGTAAATTTATTATTACATGGTAAGTATTCTTTCAGGTTGGAGAATTTGTATTTTACTCATATTCCAAGTGCAACGTTTGTGAAGCTCACATTAAAAACATATCTCATATATGAATTTAGGAAAACATGCAAATAATCACACAATTTGTCAGAAATCAATATGAATAATAGATTATGAATTTTCCTCTGATTAGTGTGAAATCATAACGCAAAAGCACACAACAATTAAATATGTTTTAATAGGGTAATAGATTGTTTTATAAATCTCTAACTAGATTAAAACATCAATAACATATAGATAATTGTTATCCTAATTTAATTAAGCAATAACATAAAACCAAATAGTGGGAAAGTGTATTTCGGTGTATTACCTTGTTAAATAGTAAATACGATTTGATATGTACATATTCATAGCGTATAATGTGTATTATAAATGTTATCTTGAATGCAACAATGATTGTGAAAAACGGAAATGCTTCAAAAGAAATAAACTAAACAAATATCAAAGTGATCAACACAAAATATGAACAGATTGGATTAGAGATGACAGTGTCGTTTTCAATACAAACCAGAGAGATTTCATTCCCTGCGGCAAGACCTCAGGTATTAAACCTTCCAACGATTAATAGACTTTTTCCATTTAACAAACGTTAAAACACACACGCACACAATGGATTATGGCATCTAAAAAAAGAAACTTGCACAATAAAAGGATTAATAATTTTCACGATGGCTTTAGTAGTGTACACATGCACACGCATGCAAAATATCAAGGGTTATCGACACAAAGAAATTCGTTTTAAAGTACGTAATCAGTTGAAGCCCACATAGCAAAATGTTAAGATTATTATTGAACAACTGAAGCATGCATAGTCCCCCATAAGTGCGCAGTGAACGAGTCATAAAAAATGCTAAGCATAGCCCCCCCATTTAGCCCTAAAAGTCCCCAGGCGATGTCAAACACTGGTGAAAATGAACAAAAGATGCAGTTTTAGGCCTTAACATATATAAATTTGAGTTCTGCATACTGCAAAAATAGAAACGGCTAAGTCCATCATTTGCCCCCCCCCATTAAATCCCAAAAGTCCCCAAGGACTTAAATTTGAGTTATACACCATGCAAAACTGCTAAATATACTTACGCATAAAAATTTGGGACAAATATGATGAAATAGTCAAAAGAATTGAGTGTTTTTATTAGCCCTAAAAGAGCCCCTTGGGGGCAAGCAAGAGTTATTACGAAGTATAGACAAACAAAATATATATATATATATATATATATATATATATATATATATATATATATATATATATATAAATCAGTTATTTACACCTTTTCAGAAAGTTTTATAAAAATCCAAGTCATCCATTTTTTTAATAAGCACAAAAGTGTCAACTTTAACCATATTAACACGAAAGACACGTCTAGGGGATGGGGAGCAGCAAGAGTTTCCCGGAAAATCCGTTCTGTTACTTTTTTACTTATATCATGTTTAATGTTTGTACAAAATTTCAAAAAAATCCTAGGCGTAATTATTGAGAAAAGTGCGGATAGACGAAAGGACGAACAGGGTAAATTTACAGATCCACCCTCCTTTTGGCGGAGGACCAAAAAATATGCTATTTTAAATATATTAGTGTATATAGCCTGAAATATTTATCTATATGACAATAAGAAAACATAGTGCGAGCTTTGTTTTTACCTTAGTTGCATTGTTTTAATTTGTTCTGTAAACGGAACTAACAAATCATGCATTTAAAAATATTTATATCGAACATAATAGCATAAACTCAAACACAGCATTCCAATGTTAAGCATGTATGTCTAATGTATGTGATGCAGGAATGTTCATGTATTACTAGTATTGGTCCGTGTTTAAATGCAAACCAGTAAATTTACTCCAGCATACGGACTTAGTGTTAATACGTGCACCCGGCTTAGAGAAAATAAAGGAAATTTACCACCAGAGATGGCTACTTAGCTGGTTCTCAATCCAGTCCAGTGTAAGCAAATTTAATCATCTATCAAATTTTCCAGAGTCTCTAATCAAAACAGTGAGAAGCGAGTATGCAAAGAGGAGGCAAAAAATTCAATATGGGATAACAAGGAGGTCGTAAACAGAAATATAGTTATGTATTCTTTTTATATGTGTTTTATTTATTTTTTATGTATAAAAACAAGCAAACAAACAAAAACAAACAAACAAACAAAACAACAATATAACCCAGTATTGAAAGTGGCAGAAGAAAAGAGTTCATTGATGGTAAATTTTGGGCGAGTATCTGCCAGATTGCAATAAAGTCTTTTTGGTGGGAGATAAAGGAGGAGAAATTCACTAACCTGTTTCTCATGCGAGTCCAAATCGAAGATGCTTCTTTCTATTTCGGGGTAATATGTTACCGTATATAACATTTGTTTTTTTTTTCTTTTTTAAAGTTTCATTATCGTCTCCGTTCTTTTGTGAGATTACCACCCCATGAGAGGATTGGACTCCCTACGGGCGAAGGTCAAGATTCCGGAAATGCTGGAGAAGCCGGGCAGATATGATTGTTTTATTCTTTAATTATCATTGGTGTGCCCAGGTAACGGCAAAAGACCTTGCTGGGAGAAAAATCGGATCGTGATGTCCATTGTTATGAAAATCGATGATAATATCATTTTTTTTTTTTGTAAATTGTAATCTGAAAATGGGATGACTCAGGGAGCAAGACCAAGGATGTTTATAGTTTGAGTACAATGTGCGCGACACAATAGTCGCGGGATTGAATTTTCGGGGCATGAGAACGCTTGCAGGTCCACAAGTGCACTCGGGGAGGCGAGGACCTTCCCTGGAGTGACGTAACTGGATACGATTGGTCCAGTGACTAACCCCGGTCTCACCTCTTCTCTGAGTATTTGAACGGGTCGCAGAGTCGAAACCGTCAGTTGGAGTAGAGTTCAAGCGCAGTTGAAGAGTCGCCACTACCCCTCTCTTCCCGCATCATTCCCACCGCAATACCGAGAGAAATCAACCCATTGCTTTTCTTCTAGCGCGACAGATCGACGAAGCGGCGACATTTCAACGTGATTGCGAAATTAAGACCAACCAAATCGATTGATGGTTCTTGCCACACTAAGACACCTTGCTGACCCGTGGAGAACGGGTCACACTTTGACTCCATGACCGAGGCTTGACCCGTACGTGGCAAAGGTGTCCTTTGGGATAGGATCCCTTCGCACTTTATCTTTTCGGAGGAAATCCAGTAAAAAAAAAAGGGTAGAAACATTCGTCGCTCTTCATGGCTAAACAGATTCAACCTTATAACGTTTTTCCCCTTTTTAAGGTATCATTTGTTTTATTGCCTCTGATACAATGAGCCAAGAAAACAAAAACATCGCCTTCCATCGCCTAAACGCGAACCCAAACTGACCCGCTTTCTCGGCATGACCTCACATTGATTGCCCAAAATAACTTTACCGCAGCTTTGCAGTGAACTTACATCCACTGTTTGACTTGTGTCCACTCTGATGTCTCAGTTTTCTTCCCCGTGATATCTCCTCCCTTAAATAAAAGAAAACGATGAGGAAAGCATGCATTTTCTATTCCTTTATTGCTCGTGTTTTCTGCATAGATATGTTCTCCCGGACGCAACCAATTCTGTTTTATGTATTTATTTATTCTTTCTTTTCCTGGCCGCGCCTTACTTATTTGGGTACTGCGACCCACGACATAGCCGCTTTATCATTAGATTCAGATTCCTTACCAGACCTTGGATTTCCTCAGTAACAGCTTCTAACCCCAATGGGTTTGTTCCTTGCTTGGTTTGGCATAGAATTCTTTTCTGTGGCCTCCCCCACATTATGTCTAGCAGACAGAGCTTTCTTCGACCCATCGCGGAATCCAGCGTAATAGTCCCTCCGACGGTCGATGAGACGCAACTGGGTTTTTTGCCACTCGTTCAGCATATCTGGTCTTCACTTAGCTTTTTCGATATTTTCGACCACGCGAATTTCTCTATCCTGTTTATCAAGCTTCTGCCCCATGCACATTTGTACCCTGTTTCAGGATTGTTTTCCTGTGGACGCGATATCATCATTTTCGCGTCGTTTCCCAGCAACAGAGATGCTCCCATTTTATTGGCAATTTTTCGACCACCCGATTGTTGTGGTCGCTTCACCAACTGTTAACTGGATTGGGCACAATAGTATCTTTAGGTTGCTTCCTCCAACTGTTTTGTTCACCGCCTGTTTTCGTGATCTCAACAGCTTGCCTCGCCACAGTTTTTCTTTAATATTAAGGATTGAGATTACCCCGTATCTTTCAGCACAGTAACGGGTATTTGTTTGTGTTTCTATTTCTGGATAGGGCCTTTTCTTATGAACGGTCGAAACGTGTGGTTTCTCCGACCCGTTATCACAGTTCCTTGTGACTTAACCTCCACTGTTTCGGGTCCACAACCTGTCCGACACCGGGATGCTATGTGTCCCAATTTTCCGCATCTATAACATATCCTCCGATCGCCTCGCTTCGGTGGTGCTCGATTCTCTGCGCTTTTCGGAGTACTAGTTTTATTCTCCACCTCCATAATGAGTCTCGAAAGATGGTTCTGCCCTTTTCAACTATGAAACGATGGACAGAACATGTTCAGGATCTTTTTGATAATCCGTCTGAAGTAAATGATATAGTTATCGATAGTCAAAATGAGGTCGTTGATGAGATGATGACTGATCTCAGGATTGATGATACCAAAAGCACATTAATAGAGATTTATAAGGGAAAGACCCCGGACTTTATGGGATACCTGCTCAATTATTGCTATTTAGATGTTATAGCGTTATCAACGCAGTTTATGCACTCATCCTTGCTGTTTGGCACGGTAATGTTATCTCTAAAGACTAGGTTAATTCAATAAGGATCCCAATCTATAAACGTAAAGGGATCAAAATATAGAGCCTGAAGCAGTGGGAATGGTTGGAGCAACGATGCAGTTAAGCTGTTTGTTGAAATGGATTTTCTTCTCTATCATCCCAGAAAATCAATGTGATTTTAGATCCGGCCGCGATACAATGGACATAATATTCTCTGCGCGACAACTAATAAAAATGTATGAAGCGGCGAGTGTTTTTGTACCAATCTTTTGTCGATCTGACAAAAGCTTTTGATACCATCAATTGCAATGCACTTTGGAAGATGATTAGGCTATCCTACAAAAGTTGTGGAGATGCTTCAGCAGTTACACCATCATATGAAAGCTCGAGTGAAGTTTAATAGATCTCTGTTTCATCCAATATCAGTTGAAAACTGTGTGAAAGCAGGTGATATCCTTGCTCTTGAATTATTTTCTATATATTTCTCTACGATGCTAGTGCATCCTTTTAACAATTGCGATATTTAGCCAAAGACTCGGTTTCATATATAAGGTAAAAAATTTTTAAACCTAAGACCTTTCAATGCAAAGTCAAAAACTTTTCAGAACCTTATTCTTTAGCTTTTATATGCAGCTGATGTAGACCTTTTTTCACATTTAGAGAGAGAGCTGCCATATTTGACAACTTCTGGAACGTTCGTTTATGTATTAAGAGGTAGGTTCCCGAAAATTCGTATCGTCAGATATCAACACATGAGAATGGGTGGAATTTAAGAAGAGAGAATGTATTATTCTTGAATTGGGAAATAGAAAGATTGTGTTATGTCTGTGGGGTTATGATCTAGTTACGAAAGATGCAAGATCAACATCTGTAAAATGTATATATTTGCTCCCGGTTTTGACTAGGGGTGGTAAGAGGACTAATTATTTAGGGGGGAATAGAAACTACTTCGTCTAAAATGCTACGATTGTGATTGCGTTGCTCATAGAATGAAATGTAGAATTTTATTCGAACGACTTAATGTGACTAAAATATCGTTCTGAAGTTACAAAAGATAGTGGCTAATAGTCTACACATAATAAATTTGTATAAGGCATCTGTTATTGCGAATCTAGAGTACTTTGTTCCAGAGGAAAATTTCTGCAATCAACATATGATATATATATATATATATATATATATATATATATATATATATATATATATATACACACACACATATATATATATATATATATATATATATAAATTACGTGTTATAAAAGTTATTATTTTGCTTCTTCGCTTTTCTTATTACGGGAATGTAAAATGTACGCTACTCCTGTCGCTTTTTGCCCAATTATCAAATTATAAAAATTGGTAGGGACATTTTGTAATTGTTAATATACTAGTGAAAATTCGTGACATTAATTTTTAAATCGATTACGTATTGGATTAACATATTTTTCAGCATCCGATTTTTTTATTTCATTTCCACTGGAAATGTTCGGTAAGGCTTTTAACAAAATTCATTTTTATTATCTATTTCTTACATCTCACAAGAACATTGCTTAGCCGAGAGCAATCAGCGCAAGAAGAAAACCAATAAAAATGCGGTCGAAACGATATATACGCAATTGATGCGATAGCCCGCGTGTTCGATGTCTTTTTTAAACATGTTATAAACGCTGACAATTGCGATTACCATTGCAAGATTGCTTTACGAGCTTTGTTGTTAGTTTTTATTTTTTCCGATGAAATCTGTGAAGATATTTTTTTGTGATTTCCTAGCAATTATTCTAGTACCAAACGTTTTTTTTTCAACTTTACATACATTGTAAAATAAATGTATTGGATTTTTATTCCAAATTTAAGGATAACATGTGTCAGTTTGTTTTTATATTTGCATTTCTCAATTATCTATGACAAATCATCTGATTTTCCATTAAAAATCAATGTTAGAAAAGAATATCTTTTCAAATTTCTACTGTAAATTTTTATCACATTGCATTCGGTTTTATGCATTCATTTTATAATTCTATCGTCATTCGCATTACGGTCCTGGATATGACCTTTAACTATATCAGATGGTGAGGCCCCAGCTTCAGGCTTTGGGGAGTGTGGAGTCACCCCTTAATTGTCATTGTTCCAAGGTCCACTCTGACTCGGTGTGATAGTACCTGTTAGGGTCCCAACTATGGGTTAAATAGAAACCGACTGGAAAAAAATATACATATTCTATCAAAAACCTTTTCTTCACAGTCACTGGATTCGGCATTAAATGACCTAAAAAGGGTTGGTATGCCGTAAAAAAAACAACCAACCAACCAACATTCCCATTACATGTATTATGTAATATTTATAATACATCTTTCTCGGCCTAATAGTATTAAAAATGACTAAAACTATTTGTGCATAGTCTTTGAGTTCATATTTGAATAAATCTAATCGTCTCCTCAATCAATTAAAGTGTATCAAAACATTTTGTATCCATACCAGACAGTCACAAATTATGTTACTTCAATTAACAATGTAAATAAAAGATACTTTACATTACATTATATAAGTGAAGTGGCTTTAGTTGTGATCGGAAAATGTTTGTAATTGAGTTAAAGTTTACACCAAGCGTATCATTTCCACTGTGTTTTCATCATACGTAATGGAAAGTGTGATAAGATAACATAATATAACAAATATATTTCATACATAGTGACGCAATGAACATCTTTAATGGGCTTTTTGTATATTGAAATAGGAAACACCTTCAGCGTTTTAACTTACCAACTCTCAAACTTAAACCGGAAATGTATTCAGTTGATGTCCGTGTCAAATCTTCACATATATATATATATATATATATATATATATATATATATATATACAGATTGTATTAATGTCTTATCACATGTCACCAAATACAATGATCGTTTATTTCCTTTTTATTTCTTTTTCAAGCCAACCTCAGATATCTCGTTTTATATGGACATATTATTTTAATTGCTAGCACTCAGCCTTTTGAAGTTGATCTAGCGTAAAACTAGATTTTCTAATCTTTTAACATCTTATGATGTGCCAGAGTCGACGAGGACGCTTTCTGATGCTTGACATTATAAGTCGATCAACACTTCTACACTTCTTCAATTTTTTTCAACGATTAGAACAAAATAATTCTTTTGCTCTTCTATATAATTAAGGATATTATCAGTTTTATTCTTAAGAAAGTAAAAATAATAATTCCTAGAACCCAATTAGGTGCTTTATTTTACATATACATATCCATCCACATATTAGGGTAAAACGTTGTTTTACTTATATGATTTCAATGTGATAAGATGAAAATGTAGCTTAAAATGAATTAACACTGTTTCAACAAACTGCACCGGATTTCTTATATATATATATATATATATATATATATATATATATATATATATATATATATATATATATATATATAAGAAAAAGTAGTTAATAAAACATGTTTAAAAAACACTTTTGAAAAGCGTTAAAAACATATTTAATTTTAAAAAGGAAACACTAAATAAATGGATAGTCCTTAATCCGCGGAGTTTCGAAGAAATAATTTCCTTCTCATCAGAGGATAGGATTTAGCAAAATGCGGGATAGGATTTTGCTTGCAAAAGTATTAAATGAAACTACAAGTAAAACATAGACCTTACTTGATAACAAAAAGTGAAGCAGAGGGAATAGGGTGAATAAAAAAGTGATTTCACGTGAATTGATAGTCTGGTGAAGGGTAAAATTTCCAATGACGGTAAAATCCAAAGGTGCAGAATCCAAGAAAGTCAGTTTACATATATATATATATATATATATATATATATATATATAAACCGTGTTTACATATATATATGTATATATATATATGTATATATATGTATTTATGTATATATATATATATATATATAAATGTATATATATATATATTGTTGTGTCTGCACAAATAATTAACAAGAACACGAAAGTAAAGGTATACAATAATATATTAGGAAGAAAAATTATATACATATTTACATGTCTTCAGATATACTTCAGTTGGAGATATTCCGGCAGGTGGCGTGTTGCATTTCTTACTGGAGGCAGCATAAGCGTCTTGCCTATTTGATGGTCGTTGCCGGACTCTCCCGGTATTGGTGATTGATACCTTTATATATCTCACTCACACGCGTATGTTAATTAGTAGGCGTCTCCACAACCCACATATATATATATATATATATATATATATATATATATATATATATATATATATATATATATATATATATATATACACCGTGTGTATCACTTTATTGCAGATCAATATTTTTTTTAATTATGAAATTGCTATGAAACACAGAAAAGTGAAAATTTGTACAATGGAATAGCATAACAAGGTGCCTTATTTCCCTAATTTTGTAGGATTTGAGCAAATATTTTGAAAGTTATACTAATAATATTGCAGGTCTCCCAAAATGCCTAGAAAGGGCCGATTATCAGCTAGTAAAAAGCAACATGTTGTTGCAGGCCTCGCAGAATGGTTTACTTCTCGTAGATCTAGCCAATGAGCTTGGAAGAGATCGAAGAACATTGTTTTCATTCGTTGAAAATCCAAACATAAAAATCACAAGAAAGTCAGTTATGCTCGTGATGTTAGAACAATTCTCTGTCAACTTATCAAGCAGCCGGCCAGCATCAGTGCTGCTATATTTGACAAGGCTGAAATACGTTCCTTGTTCAGAAACACACAATGTAATATCTTAAACAATATTTCAAGTAGCATTAAGCCTATAGCAAGACCTGTTTCAAACTAAACTAATAAAAAACGTTTGGCTTTGGCTCAGAAATACATGAAAACCAGCTTTGAAAATGAACAACTCTTGATGGACCACATGGGTGGGCAAAGTTTGGAGTCCTCTTGGATTGCCGACCCCTCATTGATTCCGTCCTGAACAGGGAGGTGGAGGTACTATGTTTTAGGCTGGAATAACCTGCGATGAACAAATTGGACCATTTTCAGTGCCAGAAGGTATCAAACTTATATTTTATTTTTAAATAAGCTTGTGTCACAATGGTTTGATGACTTTCTATTAGCGCGTTTTCACGATGAATGCACCATCTAACTTCGCCAAGATTACAACATCCATCCTCTATTTAATCATTAGGCATTAGTGGAGAAAATTTGATGACATGGCCACCTTTTTCTCTATATATAAACCCAATTGAGCAGCTCTGATCAATAATAAAGATGAAAGTTTTTAAAGAAGGTGTGCAATTTTCGTCAAAGGATGAACTTTGGAAGAGGATTTATGAAATTTCCTATAGCATCACATAATCTCAAATCCATCGATTGGCATCATCAGTTGACAAGATGCTTTTTCAAGTGATTTTGAAACATGGGAGTTATATTGATGAATAAATAATATTCCTTTAAACAAAATAACGTAAAACTCGGTTTTGTTTTCGGTTAATCTTGTTACTGGATATGTTCTAGGTTTAATATAGATAGAACTATGAAGTTAGAATAATGTTTTATTATAGAAAATATGCATTTTTAGATGCTTGAAATAAAGTGATACACACTAAAAATTACCATAAAATAGAAAAATTAGCATGACTTAAAAGATATTGGATTAAATTCCACAAAAATCAGGGAAATAAGACACCATGATATGCCTTTCCAGTGCACAAAATTTCACTTCTCTGCGTTTCAAAGCAATTTCAAAATTAACAAGTGATCTGTGCATGATCCTGTGTTAGTGTACAGTGAACGCGGCATAAAAAAATTACTAAGTTCAGTATTTGCAACCCCTCCTATTTAACCCCAATAGTCCCTAGGACGCGTCAAGTCCTGGTGAAAATGAACAAACGCTGCATTTATACCTAAAATATGTAAACTTGTGTTCTGTACCATTTAAAAAAGAAATAACTGAATCTATCATTTCCGACCCCCCCCATTAAGCCTCCAAAGTCCCCAAGGATTTAAACAATTTTTAATTTGAGTTCAGTGCCATGCAAAACTGCTAAATAGACATAAACAGAACATTTTGGACAATATGGTATATAGTCCAAAAATGGTATGTTTTTATTAACCCTAAAAAGCCACTGGGGCACACCCAAAAGTTATCGCGAAGTACAGACGAACAAAATTATATAGAAATTAATTAGTTACAACTTTTCAAAAATTTAAAAAAAATCCAAGGCAGCAATTTTTTAATAAGTACAAAAGTGTCAATTTTAGACATTTTAACTCGAAAGGACGTCAACCAGAGTTTTCCCGGAAAATCTGTTCTCTTACATTTTTACTCATATCATGTTTAATGTTTGTACAAAATTTCAAAAAATTTAAAGGCGTAGTTATTGAGAAAAATGCGGAGAGACGAACGGACAAGGATGAATTTACTGGTCCACCTTTTTTCGGGGGACAAAAAATATTGACCTGCACTAAAGCGATACACAGGGTTTATATATATATATATATATGAGTGAAAGTGTATGTCTGTTTTTTATTTTACTTTTGTTAGTTTGAAGAGATCAAGGGGCTCCTTTCTGCGAGTAACACTTGATTCTATTATAGTTTAAATTTATATCCGATGGCTCTTTTAAGAACCCAATATCCCTTTATGACTGCTATCTGTATTTCCAGGGATTGCTTCTAAGTATTTCTGAAGATTTTTTTTTATTAGGCCAGTTGCTCCCGGCACAACTGGTATGATGTTTAATTCTTTTAGAGACCATGATAGTTTTTAGATTATTTTTTATGTTCTGATATTTTGTTATCTTTTCCCGTTCTGCTCTATTAAGGCCAAAGTCGTTTGGAACTGTGACGTCGATAAAGTCCGCCCACCTAACTTGTAACAAGCTACCACGTGACTAGGAAAAATGTATATATACGTAAATTCAAAACCAATTTCTACATTTATTTCTACAATATGCCTGAGGATGATAGAAGTACTTCTGTCGAAAGCGCTCGCGATTATGGATCCAACATATACAATTTCGAGAAGAACACAAAAAGGACTATTCGGAGATTGGAGAAGATAAAAAGGAAAATTGTAAAACAGAATAACTCCGTGCTATTCAATAATATTTATCTATATATATATATATATATATATATATATATTGATTCGTAATGCCTTAGATAAGTTTCCCATACCATACATAGCGTCTTAAATAAGTTTCCAGGCTTGTTTTGTACGAACACTTTTTTGATTGTACACACATGAAACTCTCGTCCTCTTTGAAATAACATTTGTAGATTGCAATGCACTTTTTGTGCTTTTCTAACCAATTCGAGAATGCTCTATGGAATTTTCTCTGGTGTCCCTGTGCCAATAACCATCGTCACGTCCTCTCTTATCTGCTTTATTGTTTCATAAGAATAGCTTTTCAGGTTTTTCTTGAGCTTTGAGAATAACCAAAAGTCGCATGGAGCAGGTTCTGGATTATAGAGAGGGGGAGGAACTGCCTCGAAATTCCTCTTGGTCATAACTTTCTACATCCATAGTTTCTCGTGAATAATTGTGTGTACAGTTCCTACACTGACATCCAACTGCACTTATTTTCTCTATAGACAGACGACAATAAAGTCGTTTGATTGGTCAATCAACTCTGGTGTTCTAACTTCCTTACTCCTCCAACACCTTTTATCGTCCCTTACAGACGCCTTGCCATTCGTTGAATCTCTTACGCCACTCAAAAACTGATGGTCGATTCATGCAAAATGGTCTAAAGCAATCTGAATCATTCCATAAGTTTTTGTTGCATTTTTCCAAATTTAAAACACCCTTTCATTGCGTGTCATACTTTTAAAGTGCCCTCACGTCCAGATTGTATTTTTTAAATCTACCAGCGCTGACAATCGGGTTAAAGTAAGGTGTATTCCAATTCCTGCTCTCGCTGCTCATCTGAATGGGAATCATTAAAATTGATCAGTCATCTCAAAAGGTGTATAGCAATAACGTGCTGAATTTTAAGAGTCTATGACAATTTTAAATATTTGTACAAAAAGTCTGGAAACTTATTGAAAGAACACCGTAGATAGGTATAGAATATATACATTTATTGTATCGTATACTGATGTCTATGTTAATAATTATATTCGTGAGAGGTTAGGTAGTAAACTTTTCAACATAATTAACCTAGAATCCTGTTGCCAATTTTGTTAATGTTGCGCTGCAGTGGAGATTGCTTCATAACGTTCTTTGTAATGTAATTCTTTTTGCTTATCGATTTCCAATTTATTTCACCGCTAAATCGATTTTCTTTTTCTTCTTATTTAAAAATGTTCTATTTTTTTTGCTTTCATGAGCAACGACCTCTTGAATTTTACATGAAAGCGGAACCTATGCGTGTTACCGTTACGACAAAACTGTAAACGGATGCCTTGGAGATAGCTTGGCTCAGATAGAAGAGTTTCCAGTTTAAGAAGACATTATTAAGGTATGAAAGACTTTGGCGATCTGTACTCGTAAAACAATTTGTTCACTTGTAAGGATTCCTATTCACATAAACGTAAAGAAACTGATATCCAGTGTGCAACTCCACTCAAAATAACGTTTGTCCAGAACAAATAAGGAAGACGAGAGGTAATACAACAAACGTAATAGTTCCCAGGAATTTCGGATAAATAAACAAAAAAAATCTAAATTATAATATTTACATTTATCATTTTACGATTAATTCATATGTTTGTTTTACTTACTATTATTTATTTTTTCAACATATATTTACAAATTATATTAAATCTGAATGACATTATTAAAAAGCCATTATTTTTATACATGAAAATATAAGTAATTATTCTCTATATAAAATTCTATACGCAATAGACGAGATGAAAATACTGCGTTTTGTGTTTAAGAAATACAATAATTTAAAGTCCAACTGCCATTGTTAAAATATAAAAAACTCGCATTGAGTAAATTAATAAAATACTTTCAAAGAATTTTATTCGATCTTTAAAACGTATTTTAAGTGCATTTTTTATATTGGATTATTCGCATTTTACCGCTCACCTATTATTACCGCTGAAATATTACCGAGGAAATATTATTTAAATGCCCAATGTAACCATTAGCGCAAATCATTTTTCATTTGTATGCTGTTTTAAAAAATATAACAGCGGACTTCTATACTATTAATTTATAACTTACTTAATCTGGCCAAAGTAACTTGATAGTACGGAACATTTAAAGCAATCGTCGAAACATTAAGTCAGAATAATAACTGATATATTTTTTTAAATAAACTGAGAGTTGTCTTTCTTGTTTTTCTTAGAATTAAACTTTTTCTTTTTGCTGTATATTAAAATTATACTGAATAAATATTAAATAAGAAAATTATTTAACTTTATTTCAGAAAACTCCGGTAAACTTCTTGTAGATGAGGGTAATTAATTTAGTTGTGTGAATTATCCAATATTTTTCATGGTATTTTGTAAATACTTTCAGTAAAATTAGATCTATTGAAGAACACATATGAAGGCAGTTTACTTTCCGAACTAATATTCGTCATCCATTACAGTTTGTTTTTCGTAAAAACAAAAAATGCATTTATTTACGTTTTCTCCTTTAACCTAAGCTACTTACAAACAGACACGAAAAGGCTCTACGGTGATTAAGGACCAGATTTATAAGGTGAATTTATAGCTGGGAGTTCGGCAGCATTATGTTTATTCACTTCCCATTTGTAATTGTTGCAGTCGAGAAAAAAGAAGAAAGAAAGAAAATTTCAGATGCCTGTAGTCCTAATTAAGATAATTATTATTTTCCAGCATCTGGAGACCTTTCTAGTTTCGTTTCCGTTGTGAGTTCAATTAGTTAGCCGCAGCACACAAATTTATATATTATAAAGACATTTCAAGTAACACATATGCTTCGAATTTATTTTCCAAGAAATTTATAATTAAAACCGCTGTTTAGAATTTTAGTTGATATTCAATTATAAAATAACCCCAAAGACTGAATATTCATACAATTTTATAAAACTATTTTTGGCAAAACTTTTTGTATTTATTAATTGCGTTTTTTATTATTAATTTACGAAGAATGTTCGTTTTCTTTTTTTTTTCAAAGTAAAGTCATGTTTTTATATCAAAATTTAATTAAATATAATTATTGACATTATTTATTATATTTTTGTATAGAATCAATGTCAGCGTATATGAATTAAAAATGGTTAAATGCATGATGCTATGATAATTAGGGCTACGAAAACAGAATGTTCTTATCATTGATTTGACTCTCGAGTATATATCCGACACAGTTAGACACAGTTACTCAACCGAGAACCACATCACTCTATATAAAAGCATATAAGATATCAACGGATACACACTCGGAAGTCAATAAAATGAAAGAATATTCTGTTGTCCTCACCCTAATGATAATACTTCCGTTTAAAAATTTGTTTGTATAAAATCTCTAGTAAATTTTCTATAAAAACACAGATTTTCAAGATTACCTAATTATGGTACATTAATTTTTAATGAATTTTAGTTATTCAAGCTCCTTTTCAACATTATAACATGTTTATATTAAATTATGTATGCTATGAATGTTTTATTATTTTGTATTATATTTTATTTCATATTATATACATTAAAACGTATCATCAATAAATCTTCAAGATTATCAATAAGTTTACCGTAAAACTAGGAGGGATACAAAATACTTTTAAATTTTCTTGTACTGATTCGTAATGTTTTAAAATGGGAAGAGTTTTCGTATTAATGTATAAGAGTTTTCGAAATTTAAATGGAATTATTATTCAATTTAAATTTTATGATGAATGATAGAATGTGTTTAAAAACTATGCAGATGATAAAAGCGTTTCGTATTTTCCAAGAAAGTAAACCTTTAATCTGAAAGAAAGGTGTGAATGCACTTGAAGAATAGAGCCAAATATACATTTAAGCTAACGACAAGTTTGAGATTGATAGACTTCGATGTATATGTCAACGATTTGGTTTTATTGCAACGATGTTAAGCAAAACATGTGTTATATAGTGGGATGCGTTAAGATCAATAAAACATAAAATATCTTACCGCAAGGCGTCCAACCTTCACGTGGGTATGTTTGCAGCTCATGATGAAATAATGGAACAATTATGAACAAATAAGAAAATCACTCGCTGTTACATAACGATATATGTTTATTATGGGCACACACACACACACGCACACTTAATTACAATTCAAACATAGCACATGAAAGGCTAGAATTACAATTATCATAACAGAACAACAGGAATGATGCTATTTCTTCATTTTGAAAGTCATTGTGTTTTCCCTCCACTGTTTATTTCTGGTGGTGGATCGCGCGAGAAATCGCGAAAATTTAAAGTTTAGGACTAAGGACAAGGGGAGACAAATTTTCCTAAAGTAAAAAGTTACTCTCCTTTGCATTATACTTTTGTATCGTCCTAACAACATGAATACTGTTATCGTTAAATAGAAAGAACAGTTGGAAATGACTTATATACCATATATTACTACCATGTAATCCTTACAATCACCTACCCTGAAAATGGTGTTGTCAAACCTAACATACTTATATGGAATAAGTCAGAGAGAGTGGCAACCTTGCTGAAGTGAGTTGTTTAAGGATGGAAGTCTGAACAGTGCTGATAGGGAGAAACAGACTAAATATCAAGGTCTCATGTATGATATGAAAAGAAACTGAAATCTTAAGTAGATATCAACCATATATATTATAGGTGCCACAGGGCTTATGAAGAAGAACCTGAAGTCCTACCTAACTAATATTAGGGTGAATCAAGTGCTAAACAGATCCGGACAATTGCACTTACGGGAACAACGAGGATACCAACAAGAGTTCTCGGTTAGTTTCAATAAAAAAACAAGGCAATGTTGGTAGCTGATTAATGTGTAGTGTAATGCTTATAGAAATGTTCTCTTGAATCAAAATATAATATAAGAAGAATTTACTAGGTTTTAATTCAAGTAGCTCTACTAATCAAAAAGTTTGTGTGGTTTGCAACTTTTAACTAAAAAAATACGATGAGATTGGTTGCACATTACGCTTTACTGTAAGACCTTCAACGCTATTTCAACCTGTTTCTTTTTTCCAATAGTTTAGAATTAGCTTTTACACCTTAACCACAGTTTATTTCACGAATATTTTCTAAATTGAGGTGCCATACCTAAAACTTAAATACACTTTTACGTGTTATTATGACAAACTAACGTGAATAGACATAATTAGGTTACTTCAAATAATCGGCAGGTAAACAGTAATCTTATTAAAACGTTTTCAGTTTCATATATTTTTATAATAATAATGCATATACTATAGAATAAAGATACTTAGCTGACAGTAGAATAATTCTTAATCTGCTTATTTTATGCGTAAACATTTTACACACTTTTTTCAAACCTTACAGCTAATACGAAAGCTGTCAAATATATTTGTCGGAAAGTCTTTTTTTATTCAATACATATAGATGCACCAGATAGTTACATTTAAGCAATTATAATCTTAAGCTTAATAAACACAATTTTGAGAGCTAATTATGTGGAGATTCGGTTTGCTTTTGTTTTCTATATGAATCCATTTAATGATTATAGATTTCATTAGGTTTAAATTAATTTAATAAAAATATTTTGAAAAACAAGTAAATAACAACAAAAAATGCATATATTATCAGGCAGGATTTTTATATGAAAATATCATTGATATTAATGTGATACTATGGAAATCCTTCCCTTCTCCACCCAGAATCAAGTCCTCCGAAATGGAGGAAAATTATTTTTTCTCACAACAAAAGTATAGAATGTATAGAGAAACAAGATGGAGACGTAGACGTTGAAATCATTTTAACTCTGGATACAGAAAGACAATTCACGGGTAGCGCTTATTTTTCGAATAGTTTGTTATGAGTGAGCGTAAGTAATTTTCTGTTCGTCGGTCATCCTTAAACTGGACATAGGATTTCCGAATTCGAGAATAAACTGAAGAGGTTAAAGTAAATTTATAATAGTTTTTAGTTTAGGTCACTTAACGACGGTTAGCGACGACCCACAAGGGAGACCAGAGAGATTAGAATCAAAGTTGCGCTAAAAAGTTAATTACTTAGGGCAGACGTGACAAGAAAGCTATCAGCGGACAATGTTTGAGCTTTTTTTATAGGCCACGTTAAAATATCACACACAGAGCTAAACTGATTTATATACACAACTCGTTTTTTTTTTGTCGATTTTATTGTAGTGTGACCACGAAGGCAATCATCGGGCAGATAACTACCGCAGCGTTCCTTTACGCGATAACACTAACGTTGTGATTTAGTGGTCCAGATTAGAAAAAAATATAACCTAACGTACGTTACTGAATTCTTTTTAACGAGTATTGATTATAAGTATTAGTTGGATTCTTCGGATTGCTTTAACAGAGCGAGAATTGGAGAGAGGGCACGTACGAGAAGATGATCACGTTAGAAACGTCACAACCGTAACAAGAAGTCACGCGTGGCGTGAGAATGAGAAAAAACGCTGTTAATAAAGAGTCCAGTTATTACTTGCCTTATGTTCATAACGACCTTCTTTGCTTCAACATCTTGGGTCTACGTGTGTTACACAACGAGTGGAATCTTCAGTGTCATTTTCAAAACGTTTTGGTTGACCTAAGCTGTGATCTTATTCAGGCGTATCTTGTCGACTTCTAGTGTTAGAGAATGGATTGAGAGAGAGAGAGAGAGAGAGAGAGAGGGGGGGAGGTGTGTAAATTAGATTGAGACACGTAGACCGGAAGTCAAGATCAGCTGGTCGGATTGCGTGTGAATTACATGATCAGGTTAGCTAAATCTGGGAGATTTGGTTTGGATATAGAAGAGGACAGACGGCTTCACCGTTGTCTCCTCCCCTTCACTGGGGGGGGGACGCTGACGTGTGTAGAACAGAACAACACAGGCCAGAGATTCATTTCCATCTTCTGCAAGACATCTGGAAAGTGAAATAAACTATAAAACCAATTCCTTGTCTTGGAGTGATTGAATCTTCATCAATCTCGAATTGGTAATTGTGCGGGATTTTTTTTCTTCTTGACACGTATTTTTTTCGCAGAATGGAGGAGGAGTGAATCTTTGCCTTGTGGGGTTTATTGAAATAATTAAAACAAATAAAATGTAAGAACATGTTGTTAATTAAGTAATAATGATAATAATAATAATAATAATAATAATAAATTTGGGAAAATGAGAAAGAAATAAAAGTGTAAGAAATAAAAAAGACACACTACTGGGTTGGATAAGGGTCAACTAGTTCTTAAGTTTTGAAAGATTTAAAGGTTCAGTCGATATTTATTCTAATTTTCGAAATGGTTGTAGAATTTTTTTGTGTAGTTTTTTTTCGTGGGATTTTTCTCCGGATGCGTAGTCATTATTAGGTATAAACATTAGAATTGAAATGATTTAGGAAAAAAATAAGATGATACTGGAAATGATTGGCTTAGAATCAATTAGAATTTTAGGAGTGGGACAAAAATAACAATTACGTAAACGGGTATTTTTTAGAAGTTTTTACAGATGTGATAAGCCAAAAGAGAGATTTTCTTTTTTAATAAATTGTTTTTTGTATATTTTTTTAAAGCATCAATATTTTTCACAAGGAGAGTATCTTGCCGGGAAAGTATTAGAGATGCCCCGTAGGAGAATAAGATGGACTCTGTGGTAATAAAGTGCTTGAAAAAAAAGCTGGTCGCACGTGACGATTCCAAGCAGGAGGTAAGACTTGGCTTAATTAATAAGAGACAGGCATGGAGAGGATACGAGAATTCTTAAGGATAACGAAGGCAGTACCGTAGGCAAATCACATACAGCTTAATGAGGTGAGAGTAAAGTAAAATATAATGTATGTACGTAAGAAGATATAACTTATTTTGTTTTTAGAGTTTCATGAATGCGGGATATCTCTGCTGGATCTTGGAAGCTCTGATGAGAGAAAAGAAAAATCACAAAAATCGGGCCATTAGATAGAATTTAGTTCGCAAATAGGTTTTTTTGCGCAAAGGAGTTAGTTAAGGGTGATATTTTCTAAGTCTTCACCAAGTTCTAAGGGTCCAAGCAAGGAAATCCGAGTAAATCAGTGGATGAAAGCTATATCTTAAACTTTGGAAGTCAACCACGAAGATTAATTATGAGCTTTGAGATGTCCCGAAAAACATAAGATAGTTACAAAATGAAAAAAAAAGCCATACTTAATAGAAACATCGGGCAAAGGATAAGATCAGGACACTTTTGGGACGAAAGGAGTCGTCAATTTCGAAAGAGGTAAAGTGAGACCTCTAGTTTACGGCATAAGGGTGGCTGGATAAAGCAGCTGACGTGGATCAGTAGAGGAATACCCTACACCCAAAAAGTAATGCGAAGAAGATCAGAGAGGGTCTGATCTAATACAGAAAAAATAAATAAACAAAATAAAATAAAAAATAATAATTGTGAAGTCACTTGGAAAGGGCTGAATAAAGGAATTTTTTTCAGCCTGATCTTTCTTAGCCTTGTGGTTGTGTAGATATAGAAAAAATGTACTAGAATTTAAAAATGCGTACATTTTTTGAAAATAAGGATAGACGGAATGTTAGAGAATGGATCAAGAGAGAGAGAGAGAGAGAGAGAGAGAGAGAGAGAGGGAGGTGTGTAAATTAGATTGAGACACGTAGACTGGAAGTCAAGATCAGCTGGTTGGATTGCGTGTGAGTCACGTGATCAGGTTAGTTGAATCGGGGAGATTTTGTTTGGATTTAGAAGAGGACAGACGGCTTCACCGTTGTCTCCTCCCCTTCACTGGGAGGGGACGCTGACGTGTGTAGAACAGAACAAAACGGGACAGAGATTCACTTTCCATCTTCTGCGAGACATCTGGAAAGTGAACTACACTATAAAACCAATTCCTTGTCTTGGAGTGATTGGATCTTCATCCAAAGCAGGTACCAGGTCACCCCTCTAAGACGATATGATCCCAGATGGACCAACATCTAAGAAGCACAAAGTATGTCTGAAAATATATGTACCACACGTTTATTATGGACTCACACACAAACGCACACTTAATTACAATTAAAACATAGCACATGAAAGGTTAGAATTACAATCATGATAACTGGAACAACGGGAATGATGGTATTTCTCCATTTTGAAAGTCATTGTGGTTTCCCTCCACTGTTTATTTCTGGTCGGCATATGAACAAATAGACAGGGCAACTAGATGATCACACACGACATTAACTCTGACTAGACGATCACACACAATTCCCTTTATGATACAACACATATATAATGTACGTCATCTCTTCTAATCCCTTATTAGAGATAATAACACGACACTAGAATCTTTCTGTAGAACTCGCAAGGATCTGTTCCGTTGTTGCTAAAATACATGATAAAATCCAAATGTAAAAGTTACACTTCTGGACGTTGAAGGTTCAAACCTTAGTGCAGACAAATCGAACGGAATCTTGCTGCCTTCATGGATTAAATAAAGGGTTCCGTTCGAATTTCTGTGCAGATTCGTGACTTTAAAAAAAAGATCCCCGAGTTCGATGGAAAGAGTCGGTTACATCGACAGTAACATTGTGATAATAACGTTCAAAGAGAACAATAGTCTCAAGAATTCAAATAATTCGAAATTAATGTACATATGACATTTTATGTAATAATATATGTGTAATATTTTACTACCACGATATAATTTTTAAAGCAATATCAGCAATGTATTAAGCAATATGAGAAACTGTTATCGTAATTCATTGACAACTCAGCACATAGGATCTGAATGTGACTTATTCATATATCAAAAGACTTGTACATCTGTATCGTTCTAATGTCACTCATTGTACTGGATCAGAAAGTAAAATATCCGTAGGAAATTTATTAATGCAGGGAAAAAACCAATGCAGCAATCATTTTTTTTAGATCTGTTTACACTATATTATGTATAATATGTTTTGACAAATACCGACTTCAGTCTGGTACTTAAAATCGTGTGACCGACAAACAAGTTTTCTCCACACTGATGAGTACCAGTAGAAAATGATATATTAGGTTGTCCGGAAAATAATGGCCAATTTTAGAGAAAAAGGATTTATTAATCAAATAGGTGACACTAGACATTGAAATTAGTCAAAGTATGATCCTTGAACAGCCATGCATTTTTGCCATCTATCAACTAGATCATTTATGCCTCGTTGATAAAAATTCTTTGGCTTAGATGCTAAGAAATCTTTGAAAAAAGATTCAACCTCTACATTAGATCTGAAAGTTTTGTTGCTTAAAAAAGCGGCTAAATGCTTGAAAAAATGGTAGTCCGTGGGTGAAAGATCTGGAGAATAAGGAGGATGTGGTAAGGTTTCGTATCCCAAGTCTGTGAGTTTCTGCAGTGTCATTCTCGCAATATGAGGCCGTGCATTATCGTGGAGCAGGATTGGACCACGCCTATTCACTAATGCAGGTCTCGGTTTTTGTAAATGATGATGCATTTCTTCGAGTTGATTGCAGTACACCTCTGCCGTGATGCTCTGATTAGCATCCAGAAAGCTGTAATGAATAACACCAATTGCACACCACCAAACAGACAACATAATCTTCTGTTGGTGAAACTTTGGCTTTGGAAAATGTTTCGGTGTTTCATCACAATCAAGCCATTGACCTGATCGTTTCGGATTATCATAAAGAATCCACTTTTCGTCACAGGTGACTATTCGGTCAAGAAATGGATCATTAATGTTTCGCAAAAAGAGCATCGAACACACTTCAAAACGTCGAGCTTGTTGATTTTCATTGAGCTCATGTGGGACCCATGTGTCGAGCTTGTTCACCTTGCCAACTTGCTTCAGATGGTCCGACACTGTTGAACTGCTGACACCAAGTTCCCGAGACATTTCCCTGACACTTTGCCGTGGATTTTGCTCAACAATGGCTCTCAAATTTTCATTGTCAAGATTAGATGACCTTCCTCTACCTTCTTCATCTTTAAGGCTCTCATCACCACTACGAAATTTTTTAAACCACCTTCGTACTGTTCTATCACTTGTGATGCCTTCTCCCCATGCTCTATTGATATTTACAGTTGTCTGCAGGAAAAGTAATCGTAAGTCTTCTTTTCTCATATTCCAAATTATGGGCTCATTCGCTCACAAAACATTTTCTGAAAGAAAAAAGTAAGAAATTATTAAAGAGCACATATAAATCAATAATCATGTTGATGTTTACCTGAAATATAATAAAAATCCTATGATAAAATCCAATTTCAAAACAGACTTCCTGAAATGGCCATTATTTTACGGACAACCTAATACATGTGGATAAGAATTGCACTCTATTTTCTTAATAACCTGGTTAAAAGAACCCCGGATATAAGTGTACCCCGGATATAAGAGACTTCTTTCCCGGACCTTACAACTATCTTATATCCGGGTTACACTTATATCCGAGATTCTTATATCCAGATTACACTGTATATTAACACAGGCTAGAAATTGGGACCAGAGAAAATCGCTCTTATATCCGGTTTTCTTATATTCGGGTCTCTTATATTCGGGTTATACTGTATTAATAATGGTATGAGAACATTAGTCTGAATAATAAAAATTATTAGAACAAGCGTGGAAATTTCACGTTGGTTCCTATATTACTTGATATCATTTACTGTGTACATTAATATTTTTGAAAGAATAAATATCTGTGTCATCTATTGCAATCACATTTTGCCTTCTTTCTGCTGTCAGTTATTTTTCATTTTCAGTTTAAGATTCTTTGATAAATAAAACAAATGTTACTTATCTCCTTTTCTTTTTCTCTCTATTTGTCTCACTTTATTTCTCTCTCTCTCTCTTGCTTTCTGTTTCTTTCTTCCTCTCTCTCTATATATATCTATATCTGTCTATATATCTATATCTCTAGATATATTTATCTCTCTCTTTCTCTCTCTCTCTCTCTCTATATATATATATATATATATATATATATATATATATATATATACTAGCAAAAGTACCCGTCGTTGACTGGGTTCAAAAACAGCCTACAGCAAATGGACTCTGATTTATGAAAGTATGATAGGTTATGAAAATAAGGGTTGTAAATTTGGGTTGAATTGGGGGGCATCAAAACCAAAGCAAAATATGATGAAAGTAAAAATAAAATAGATAAACCCCATAATTTATTATACCATACCTGTTCATACTGAAAAACTTATTCACAATATTCTGTGGATCTATATTTAAAAAACCTTGTTAAACTTTGTGACATATTTCCATTCTATGGAGGTCAGGTTCTAACGAACACCCCATAATTTTATTATACCATATTTCTTCAAACAGAAACATAATTATCAAAGTATACTTACGCAGATAGATATGAAGTCTTTATTAAAGTGTGTGCCTACTTCCATTCTATGGAGGCCAGGCGCGAACGCAGACCCCACAATTTTATTATACCATCCCTATTTAAGTTAAAATATACTTATGAAATTATTCTTATGTACATCTATATCAAAGCCACTTGTAAACGTTTTTTTTTAATTTAATTTTTTTATTTCTATACTTTGTGGACAGGCGCGAACGTAGACCCCACAATTTTAATGAATCACTGTTCTGCCAGATCAAACATATCCATTCCTGTGTCTCGATATATCTTCTATCATTGTATGTAATCAGTTTTTTAAAATAGTGAACCATATAGACATTCAGCTTTATATTATAGAAGATATATATATATATATATATATATATATGTATATGTATATATATATGTATACATATACATATACATATATATATATATATATATATATATATATATATTGTATGCTTTTAATGGACAGAAGTTAAATCTTTAAAAGTCCTGATATCGTTCGTAGTGTCAATCATATGGTTTCTTCGCCGGTTGTAAACAAAGTACTTTCCTTCAAAACATGATCACACTTCCAGATTAAAACAAACAACGATGGTATACTTTTTATTGATTTGCAATTTGTTTGCTAGACGATAGACTTACAATTCCGACAAACTTATCTTTCAGCCGGACACAAAAAAACTACCAGCTAAAGCTCGAAAGCCACATCTGTCTCTTAGACTTACAGAAACTCAACTCACTTCCTTATTTGCCTTGCTCGAATATTATAAATACTAGTGTCATTTGAGATAAACCATAACACACCCAAGCTGTTTATCCATTAACAGAATAAAAAATACAACTCCGCTTGTTCCGTATCTAGAGATATATTTATTTTTTTAAGAATCAAGTTAATCACAACCACAACCACAATATGTAAACTAATATCTAAAACACAATTAGTATTTCATAGCTCACCTGATCTTTATTTTGCGTCTCTTCCCTATCGTTCACATGTATTGCAAATATGCACTCACTAAACGTGCCACATTACATATGTTTAGCTAGGCATATTATTTGTCAATGAATTTGAGAGAAATCTGTCAATATCTACATCTTTTATTCAATGCAATTGCAGATTTAAGACACGTGAGAAGTGAAATAAATTATATATAAGGTAAAGCTTTACAGATTTATAAATAAAATGCAGTATATAAGTACAAATAAAAACAACAGCTGAATTAGAAAAAACAAACAAATAATTTTAAATCAAACGTACACATTCATCATGCATTCAAATATCAAAAATTGTTTATTATCTAAATATAGATGCTATTATTTGTTGAATTATTCCAAACTATATTTCAAGTTAAGATTATGTTTGTTGGCCTTTAATATATTTTGTATAGACTATATTTGTCCAAACTTGCGCATCATTTTTTAAACATGAACTCTACAATTATATAAAAGTCACTTTGTGTGTGTGAGAGAGATCCTTCCCCATAAGTTCCGAAACGGCTGAGCCTTTCTTTTGCAAATTTCACACAAAGGAAATTTATATGCCTGGCCGTGTTTTTAGATAAAGTTTCTACAATAATTCAAACGATAAGTTTCGAAAATCAAAAACATCTGATTTTTACTCTTATGAAATAGCAAAAATTCACTGGTGAATATTTTACGTTACACCGGTGTAACCTTGGCCAGTGTAACATAAATATTCTCCTGTAAAAATAAGTTGGCAAAAGTTTATGAATTAAAAAAGAGGCATATATATATATAGTAAGTTAGTAAGTTATAAAATATATATATATAGTAAGTTAGTAAGTTATAAAATATATATATATAGTAAGTTAGTAAGTTATAAAATATATATATATAGTAAGTTAGTAAGTTATAAAATATATATATATAGTAAGTTAGTAAGTTATAAAATATATATATATAGTAAGTTAGTAAGTTATAAAATATATATATATAGTAAGTTAGTAAGTTATAAAATATATATATATAGTAAGTTAGTAAGTTATAAAATATATATATATAGTAAGTTAGTAAGTTATAAAATATATATATATAGTAAGTTAGTAAGTTATAAAATATATATATATAGTAAGTTAGTAAGTTATAAAATATATATATATAGTAAGTTAGTAAGTTATAAAATATATATATATAGTAAGTTAGTAAGTTATAAAATATATATATATAGTAAGTTAGTAAGTTATAAAATATATATATATAGTAAGTTAGTAAGTTATAAAATATATATATATAGTAAGTTAGTAAGTTATAAAATATATATATATAGTAAGTTAGTAAGTTATAAAATATATATATATAGTAAGTTAGTAAGTTATAAAATATATATATATAGTAAGTTAGTAAGTTATAAAATATATATATATAGTAAGTTAGTAAGTTATAAAATATATATATATAGTAAGTTAGTAAGTTATAAAATATATATATATAGTAAGTTAGTAAGTTATAAAATATATATATATAGTAAGTTAGTAAGTTATAAAATATATATATATAGTAAGTTAGTAAGTTATAAAATATATATATATAGTAAGTTAGTAAGTTATAAAATATATATATATAGTAAGTTAGTAAGTTATAAAATATATATATATAGTAAGTTAGTAAGTTATAAAATATATATATATAGTAAGTTAGTAAGTTATAAAATATATATATATAGTAAGTTAGTAAGTTATAAAATATATATATATAGTAAGTTAGTAAGTTATAAAATATATATATATAGTAAGTTAGTAAGTTATAAAATATATATATATAGTAAGTTAGTAAGTTATAAAATATATATATATAGTAAGTTAGTAAGTTATAAAATATATATATATAGTAAGTTAGTAAGTTATAAAATATATATATATAGTAAGTTAGTAAGTTATAAAATATATATATATAGTAAGTTAGTAAGTTATAAAATATATATATATAGTAAATTAGTAAGTTATAAAATATATATATATAGTAAGTTAGTAAGTTATAAAATATATATATATAGTAAGTTAGTAAGTTATAAAATATATATATATAGTAAGTTAGTAAGTTATAAAATATATATATATAGTAAGTTAGTAAGTTATAAAAAATATATATATATAGTAAGTTAGTAAGTTATAAAATATATATGGCGATTAAGCTACACAGAATATTCCGGGTTTCATCCACGCTAGGATTCCTCAGGCTTAAGCGTATATTAATTTATGTGAGTAAACGAAGTAGTTATATATATATATATATATATATATATATATATATATATATATATATATATATATATATATATATATATATATACTGGGTGACCCCAAAAAACAAAAGCTAAATGGAGACCATCTAAAACATATGCTGTAGAACGGAGAAAAAAATGGCCAAATACCTTAGTGTTTGATGTGATGTTTTGAATATAATAAACTAGTTATGATCAAAGTTTAATTTCATACAGACAAAATAGTAAGAAATGGGGCCTAATTGGAGGTGGGGCCCGTTTTTATTGAGTCACACTGTATGTATATATATATATATATATATATATCAGTATTTACCACATTTATGTGATTACGTTATTTATGTCATAGCGATAAAATATTTGGACAGCCTATAATTGCAAACACTTCTCAAGAATAAAATAAACTCATGCGTTTATGCAATGGTTTTCCTTCAATATGATCTCCCTTTACATTGCTAGTTAGCTTCTCATGCCTGTCAGTATATTGCAGCTAAAAAATGGCCGCAGGTGCACGTGATATCGTTTTACATGTGGCCTAGCCACTAGCCCATCCCAATTCAACAGGGTCCAAAATAAATCGTAAATAAAATAGATACTACAGCACTTGTAAAGTTCAGTTATCATGTTTCCTCATCAAAATGTTTATATCATTGTCAGACAAGTATTCATTTTATGAACCTGATACTCAACTACATACATACGCCGTAGCGATCTCTTAACAACCAGCTAATCCTACTATTACCACTTTATTTCTAGTCGAATAGCTTGTTTCCACGAACTGTACAGTATATAGGATTTCCATCTGATCTCTGTTCGCAGAAATGTAACTGTAATGTGAAAACACCTCGCCCCACGATCAATCTCTTAGGATGTTTCTATGCATGAAATTAGTTATAAAATCAAATATATCAAATTAAAAGACCTTGTGCAATAAAAAAAAAACAATGTGCTTTTAGAACATATTGCCCAAGCAATTACAAAGTTATCTAATGTAAATAATTTTCGGATAAAATTAATAAAACTTTTACATATACTAATTTAGATAATTATGAGATATTATGTCCAGTGAAAAATCATAGTCTCAAACTCTGAAGTTGTTTTCTGGTCATCTATCTAACATAGCCATTAACCGTTATCATTAATTATCTTTTGATCTTTGCAAAGATTTGACTTTTATTACAGAAAAAAGGTGGCATATCTTTCTTTCTGTAAAACAATAAACTCTACAAACAGCCAATGAGAAGAATGTATTGAATAATTTATGTTCTACTTTTTTAGCTGTCTATCTTTACGCAGTTTTATTAAATAAAATTAGTAGCAACTTTATTTATTTTACTGTAAATTTAACTGCATATGATGGAATCAATAGGCAAACAGTGAAACGTTATTTGCTATAATTTGTTACGTAAAAAATAAACATTGGTTGGAAAGTACAAAAATAAAAGGAAAATAAGTCACTATTACCTTAGCTATCGTTCTAATGTGAAATCTATTGACATTTTTACAAGTATTTTAATGGTGTATGTTCTCAGAAACTCGCTGTTCAGGTGTCCGTTCGACACAAATATCCATGACCGAACGTCAATCAGTAATATATATATATATAATTAATCCCCATGGTTGATTGTTTTTGTTTTACGGCATATCAACCCTTTTCGGGTTATTTAATACCGAATCCAAAGATTTTGAAGAAATATTTTTTAATAGAATATATTTGTTGTTTTCAAGTCGGTTTCTATTTAACCCATAGTTGGGACCCTAACAGGTACTACCACTCCGGGTCAGAGTGGACCTGGGAGCAATGCCAATTAAAGGGTGGCTCCACATTACCCAAAGCCGCAAGCTGGGGCCTCACTCATACTATACATACGTCACTTTCGAAGGGCTGCTCTTCAGAATTCTTTTGTTGTTCCGTGTTCCTTGATTATATCCAATTGCAAGTTAAACTGTGAACAAATATATCGCTGCATTCGTTCTTGCTTATGATACCCTAATGCGCAGTAGTCCCATACGTCTCCGCCACTATGTATCTTGTTTTAAATGAATGAGAAAATTTACAAAATCCGAATATACTGATTAGTTTCCAAAATTTAAAAGAATGCAGCTAAAAAAAATATGAGGTTCTATTTGCTGACATGTTTAAGATATAACAACGCTTACGACAATAGTAGTTCGATTAAACGAAATAATCGAAACAGTTTCTCTATTTCTGTCGTTTTATGTTCGAGACTTTTTCTATATGCTTCATCATCCTCAAAAAGCTTTTTACTTGAACACTGCATAATCAGTTCCTCTGA
>NC_136489.1:148276949-148439449 GCF_053919585.1 Euprymna scolopes
ACACACACACACACATATATATATATATATATATATATATATATACACATAGAGAGAGAGAGAGTCAGCCATATACAGTATTGCTTTGCTGTTTCACACACACACAACACACACACACACATATATATATATATATATATTCTTATTACATAGTAACTACACTGAACCTGCTAATGTTTCGAACAATTAGTTGAAAAAACCAAAAGTCCTCGTCAGGCAATGTAATATGATTTATCATGACGAGGACCTTTGGGTTTTGCCAACTAATTGTTCGAAATATTAGCATATTTAGTGTAGCGACTATGTAGTATTTGTCTATATAAATAAAATATTATGTTTTGCTCTTTTTTATTGAGCACTCTTAATAACGCCGTTTTAATTTGTGAGTTTTCCCTTTTGAATGCTTGAACTTGATATATATATATATATATATATATATATATATATATATATATATATATATATATATATATATACCTATTTACTATGCCTCCCCACGGGACAGAGTTAGACACCAGGGTCGTTTTTTAACGTGGAGAAAAGGTACAAAAATAAAAATTGTCTCAGTCGTGAAGGATTTCTCCTCCACCGAAAGAGAACAAGAAATAGAATAGCATCTGAAAATAGATACTACACTTTGATCTTGTCCCGAAGGCCAAGAAAAACTAAAACAATGCAATATATATATATATATATATATATATATATATATATATATATATATATATCACACATACAGGTTTGAAGAACTTAAATAGGAGAACCCAGTATAATTGCTCCCCATT
Organism: Euprymna scolopes; assembly: GCF_053919585.1. Taxonomy (NCBI): domain Eukaryota; kingdom Metazoa; phylum Mollusca; class Cephalopoda; order Sepiida; family Sepiolidae; genus Euprymna; species Euprymna scolopes. Next base: position 148,277,735 of record NC_136489.1, read on the forward strand.
ATTTTCCCTTCGTGTTTTTGTTGAATAAATAAAATATGTTTAGTCTAACAGTTTTGTAAGGAAGAATAAATATGTTTACAAAAAAAAAATTGAAATAAAATATATAAGTGTCAATTGCATTGTGGTAGGGAAAAACGAAATAATGAGCAATTTCGGATCAAATGCCGATATGATACAGAGAATGCCTTTGTAAATTGGACACAATAAGGTTTAATGTTAGACTCGTTCATAAAATGTAAATATAAAACAATTGCAAAGCAAATAATCTTAGGAGAAATTGTGCCATTAAATGGCAAAAATAACAATCTGCATTTCTTATTGATAAATTGAGTCCAAGGTCTGCATTCTATTAAATTACGTGGGCATTAAATTATATTCAACACAAACACAATTAATCGATCTGATCAAGAATTATTATTAAGGGAATTAGTGTCGCCTTTAAAAACGAAATATATCTTTACTTACGATGATAAATAATTCTGATTTCGTTTATCAACGTCTCTCTAGAAAGGGGCGGGATTCATTTCCTGAGGATTTCCCTCAATCCCGGCTCCAATCCAAGAGCTTCAAATATCAAGGGATTTCGTAAAGATGTTAGTGGTACCTAAAATTGCAGAGGTCTTAAGGCCACCTAAAACATCGGAGATTTGTAGATTTTTCAATTGTCCTTCCAGACGACTTGATACTACTCCAAGTGTATCAACTACAACTGGGATTATTCGTGTTTTAATCCCGTGTATACGCCTTATTTCCAAGGCCAATGAATGACAATTGCTCCACTTCTCATTTTCCTTCTCTCTCTCACATTCCTGTCGCAGGTTATTGAAAAGTCTACAATCTGCCAGTCTTTTGAGACTTTGTCAATGACGACCACTTCTGTAAAGTTGTCCTTCCACATTTTTCTTTAGTCACCTAAAATTCTGCTTTCTAGTGTTGATATTTTTTCAATTCTAATTGACCAATTTATTGTGCGTTCTGCTTCATGTTTGGTACAGGCGTTCAAGATAAATTGTAAACTCCTAAGAAATTGAAAGTATTGAAAGATCTTCGTCAAAAATTGATATACTCTCAAAATTCAAAATATACCATTTAGACAACATTTTGCCGATTACAGCAAATAGAACTCTTCCCATATCGTAAACGTTTTATTCAAGTGACGGCAGAACATTGCTTGGATCCAAACATATGTTGAACGTGGTATGAGGGATTTTTTTTTTGTTTATCTGCGCTCCACATTTACTTCCGCCCGAATGGATCAGAAGGGATTACATATTATAATGTTATGATGACTGAACCTTATGCTTTAATGACTTGACAGTTTACTCTCTTTGTTACAATGATTAACGGTGTGAGACTCTAAAAAGCAATTTTTGTCATGCCTGTGTGTCAGAAAGGTAGACGCGTCAGTGAATTCATGAAAAAATTGAAAATGGTGGTGACTATATAAAAGAATAATTCTTCATGAAAAAATGTATTGAAAATGGTGGTGACCATATAAAAGAATAATTCTTCAGTACAAAAGGTCACTCGTTTTATGGTGCCACTCCCATCTCCGTAGCTGTTCAAGTTTTTGAGTAAATAGATAAAATACTGTAATTTTGGAACGACTAACGTATGTCTTAGTAGACGATTACAGACACTCAACATTGAACTTATGATTGTTTATTTACTTTGGAAGCTGTCACTTCTATCAGGCTTTACCCCTTATATTGAAGTAAATCGATTAGTTACCTTCACACATAAGATGAACTTTGTTTTAATATAAAAACTCCCACGCGTGTTTCATCATTATTACACTATCCATGTCACAGAAACAATTAAACTTAATACAGTTTACTTCATCGATTGCTCGCAGTTTGTCTATTTTCTATATCCGAGGATTTTGTTCGGACTGATTGTTTTGTTCTTGCACAGCTATTTTATAAAAGGGTTGTGATCTTTAGAGTTGTTATTGTACTTATTAGTACTGATGGTGTGTGTATAGTGCTAAACACACGATCTCGATGTAATTTTTTTCGTAGCCGTGATTAGTTGACGATGCTCAACATTTTGTATAGTTGTTACGGTGTGATATTATGTAATATACTCACATTAGCTTTGGTTTACGTGTTACTCCAATGGGCTTGTCTGTGGTGACCTATTGACTGATGAGTTTGTGTAGACGTTTTAAATGCGCAGACAGTAGGTTCTATAGTATTGTATTATATTACAACATTTATATTATATAAAATGCAGTTTCTTAAAGAAAACAGGCTTTGTATGATAGGATGCAATATTAACTTCTTATTTTAGTTTTCACTTGTAAATAATATATTTGCGTAATATTAGAATATAAACTCGCAAAGTAGATGTATACCAATTATATAAAACGAGAAAAACTTTTTATTTAGTATTAAAATACTTTCGACACGTTTTTCCATAAATTGACATACATATTTCTAAATATATAATTTCTTACCCTGCATATTTGTTGATAACCATGATTTTACAATAATTCAAATAAAAAAAGAACATTAAAGAGAGATAAGGGAATCGTATGCAATCTCATACATTATATACTGTTATACCTGCCTTTTTTAATAGATAACGTTAGGGAACAAACAATTACAAAATCCACAAATACAAGATCCACAAAATTTTAGTAGTATCTTAGATTCACCGAATCTAGACTGCTCGTCGTGTCCACTTAAATAATTGGTTCTGGATATGACCTTAAACTATATCCGATGGTGAGGGCCCAGCTTGCGGCCTTTGGGGAGTGTGGACCCACTCTTTAATTGTCATTGATCCCAGGTTCACTCTGACCCGAAGAGGCAGTACTGTTAGAGTACCAACTATGGGTAAATAGAAACTGACTCGAAAAAAAAATTCTATTAAAAATGTCTCTTTACAATCACCGGATTCAGCATTAAATAACCGTAAACTTGTTGATATGCCGTAAAACAAAAACAACCAACCAACCAACCACTTAAATAATCAAATTCTTAACAATTTACATAAGTAATGATTACTATACTACCACTTTACATTCAGAAACTATGATCCTCGAGTAGCTTTCCGTCCTTAATAAGTGATTACCCCCTTCGAATATATATATATATGTATATATACACACACATATATATATATATATAAATATATATATACACATATATACTGTTTTTATAGCTGAAGCGTCTATGTTCAGTTTTTAAATGGATGACAGCATCCATTTATGACTTAATAATTAACGCCATTATAAATGATTTATTTATGATATCTTCAACTTTCTCGTCAAATATTGACATCAAATATGGTGGATGTCATCAATTTACGATGTTTTAAATTATTCTGATGTGGACATTTGTTATCTCTTTGAGATGCTATCCGTTCAGCTGTCAACGCACAAAGGCAAAGACAACCAGAAAACGACCGAACTTGATGCCAAATTATTTAAATAATAATTATGCATTTAATAAGATATTTTTGTTGTTATTAAAACAGTTTATATTATCGGAAGCCATAGAAATAACACATATATACTCACCATATGTTGTATACTGCTGCCGTGCTTATAGAAAGTTTGTAAACGTGTCACTATGCATTAGCTTGACGCATCCATCTGGTAAAAAAAGAGAACAATAATAAAAAAAATAATTAGCTAGCGGGAGCGGGGCCCGCTAAAAAAAAATGTAAAAATCAGCCTGTCTGTGGAAGCTGGTTAAAAATGGATAAAAGCCCAGCATTTTTGTAATTGAAGGAGAAGGGAAACAAACATACAGAGGATAAAATTAGATACAGTAAGGAAGAATTCAGCCCGCTTCCTATGATGAAACCAGTAAACAAAATGGTGACCTTCCCACGTTTCTGACTGTGAAGCAACAGCAACAACAACAACAACAACAACAGCAACAGCAACAGCAACAACAACAACAACAACAATAATAATAATAATTCTGATTTCGTTTATCAACGTCTCTCTGGAAAGGGATGGGATTCATTTCCAGAGGATTCCCCTTAATCCCGGTTTCAAACCAGGGGCTTAAAATATCAAGGGTTTTCGTAAGAATGTTAGTGATACCTACAATTGCAGATGTCTGAAGGCCACCTAAAACATCGGGGATTTATAGGTTTTTCAAGTGTCCTCGCAGACGACTGGATATTACTTCTAGTGTACCAACTACGACCGGGATTATTTGTGTTTTAACCTCGTTTATACGCCTTATCTCCAAGGCAAATGGAGCATAATTGCTCCACTTCTCATTCTCATTCTCTCTCACATTCCTGTCCCAGGCTACTGAAACGTCTACAATCTGCCAGTATTTTGAGAACTTGTCAATGACGACCAAATCCAGATGATTATAATCCAATTTCTTGGTCGTTATGACACTTTTGCCCCACCATACCCTGCCTTGCCATCCTCACTTGTTCTCACTTCATCAGACACCTCCTCAAACCAGCACACTTCACCCCAACCTTCTTACACACCTCCCAATATATCCGGAGTCCCATGCGATCGTGTCTTTTGCGGTACTTTGTCTTGGCCAGTCCACTACACTCTGCTGCAAGGTGCGCAATTGACTCTGATGTCTTACCACAAATTCAGCATTCTGCAGAAACTTCCTCTCCTAGAACCACTTTTTTTTAACAATCATGTTCCCAATGCCTGCTCTTGTGCTGCACAAACAAAAGCTTCAGTGCTCTTAGCCCGATACCCAGCTCTAAGCTATTGCCATGATATTTCATCAGCCACTTCTGCTAGCCAGTTCCTCTGCCCTTTCTCTATCCATACGCTTCACATAATCAGCCTTGGTCTCACATACCTCCACTTCATTGGCCACAACCTTAAGCACCCACTGCTCGCTTCTAACCACATGCTCAGTCAATGACATCTCCTTGGTTCTAACACAATCTTTTACACTTTTCAATCCTCTCCCACCATCTTTCGTCTTTTGATACAGCCTTGCTACGCTACTTCGAATGTGAAATATACCAAACATTGTTAAAACTTTTCTTGTTTTGATATCCATGGCATGCAAATCCTTGTCAGGCCATTCTAAAATTCCCGCACTGTATGTCAAAACACTGACTGTCCATGCATTCCCTGCTTTCATTAGGTTTTCTCCATACAGTTTCGACTTTGCAATTAGCTTCAGTCTTTTAAGATACTCCTTCCTGACTTTCCCTTTCATTTCTCTGTTCATGATGCCTACACCTCCAACACTCCCAAATACTTATACCCAGTATCTTCTATTTCTTTCATGATTTCTCTATTTGGCAGTACTATTCCATTCGAATGAACGTTTACTCCTCTTTTCATCACCAGCACCGCACATTTACTAATCCCAAACTCCATCCCAATGTCTTCTGAGTATGTCTCCACAAGTTCAACCGGTCTCTCCATTTCCTTTTCATTTCTACCACATATTTTCAAATCAGCCATAAACAGTAAATGGCCGAGGCGTCTGTCACCAGATCCAAAGTTATACCCCAGTTTTCTCTTTTCAAGAGGATGCTCAGTGGCATCATTATCATTACAAAAAAGAAGTGAGGATAACGAATCTCCTTGAAATATTCCACGTTTAATGCCAACCTGCCACATCTCTCTATTGCTGTCAGCACCGTTTTCCATTGAGTTATACTTGTCTCTAAAAGTCCTACCATATTCTCAGCAACCTTCATCATCAATAGTGTTTCACGTATCCATGAATGAGGAACCATGCCATAAGCCTTTCTGTAATCGATCCATACTACGCTCAGATTCCTCTTCTTCTTTTTCGCATCCTGCATTAATGCTTTACCAGTTAGTAGTTGCTCTTTAGTACCTCTCGAGCCTTTTCGGCACCCCTTTCTGTTCGTCAGGAAAAACACCATTACTCTCAAGATGTTCATAAATTTTCTCCGCAAATATTCCAGTCAGCAGTCTCCACATCAGTGGCAGATATGGAATTGGTCTATAATTATTGGCATCTGTTCCTTTTGCAGGATCTTTCCTAATCAGTGTTGTTCTTCCCTTCACAAGCCAATCAGGGACATCTCCCGACTCTACAACTCTTTGCAGGGAAGTAGCTATATGTGGATAAAGGCATGGAAACTGTTTAAACCAGAAGCGCATCACTCCATCTGGACCAGATGCCTTCTAGTTTGTCATCTTTCGTATGCCAGCCTTAAGGTCATCGATGGTAATCTCAACGTTCTTAATCTGCTACATTTTTGATAGCCTTTCTCTGACCTCTGTCAACTAGCTAGCCTTTTTATTGTATCGCCCTTCGAAAGACCAAATCCCACTCCATTCTTGCATTCGGAGTGTTTTTATTTTCCGCCTGTTTACTACTATTTAATTATTTATACCGCTGAGGCTGATTGTTCTGGAAAAGGTTGTTCTGCCGAAACGCAACACTTTTCCAACAAAGTTCCGAATTTTCATACCACCAGTGTGGACCGTATCTTTCAACATTGTTAGATCGGCCATCGTTTCCTTCTCCAGCAATGTATACCCCCTTTCAAGCTCGTCCTTAGCTTTCTGTCCTAGTTTAACTCCTTTTCTTATTTCTTCGATTCTACCAATGTCTTTCCGCCACCGTTTAATACGTTCTTCAAGCCGCCTCCTCCAGTGTGGCCTCTATCCTTCATTTCTCTCTTTTTCTTCGGTATTAAGCTAAAACGATTCGCAATAACGTATGGCGCTGCACACTAAAGCCTGTTAAGTTCAGTAATCGATATGTTCTTTCTTCTGATGTTGTGAACTATTTTTACATCGCTTTTCACCTTCCGCCTATCACTACTCTTCATATTTGGAATCTCTATGATATCGTCTCTAAAAAGAACCTCTCTTTACTTCTGAGGTACTTCTTTTTCTACAGAAGTCAAAATTCGAAATTAATCACCACTTCTCCATACATCTGCTCCTTCCACTGGTTCTATTCTCTCAGATTCAATGATCTCATCTGCCTTAGATCCTTCACACCCATTCTCATCACTTCCCCTAAACATAGGATTCCATTCCTCATCAGTTGTCCGCCTCCCATCATCGCTAATATTTTACTTCTGCACTTCCACTTTCTCAGTTCTGTCATCAGAACCAGTTTCATCAATTTTACTTTCGTTATTCATTCCATTCCTAACCATCTGTTCAATCTCTTCTCTTGCAATCACTGAAAGTAGGTTGTTATTTTTAATTTGTTTTAACTGGGAGAAAAACTCGCGACACATCTAGCTTTTCCTCCTCTCGATCCCCATTTTTCCTTCACTTTTCGGATATATCCACTAGATTTGGTACTTCCACTTCTTAAAAAGCATTCCCACGGTACTCTTCTTTCCTCATCCGTCCATGGTGTTTTGACATTTCTTGTTCCAACTCCCTTCGTGTCTATGGATCCTCAGAATTTCGAACAGTTGTATGATGACGACAGGACCCACCCTGCTGACGAGTTGGACACTTACCGGACGTGAGACCATCGGTAGATGTTCCAGCCTAAATTACGTCGTTATTTTCAGTATTTTGATTTGACATTCTCTCATAAATGGGGTTAGTGAATTTTAGTTTATACCAATAATAATGATAATAATGATAATAATAATAATAATAATAATAATAATAATAATAATAATAATAATAATAATAATAATACTTTCAGTTACAAACGCTTACTTGTTTCGTCTGTTATTTTAAGTTCGCCGCTGATGCTGCTGGTGGCCGGAAAAATGTACACAAAAACAGAAACATGAAAAATCCGAAGATGTACAAGACAATTCCTCGTTTAACCGTGAATTAAAGGTTTAAATTATAATTTCAGTTACAAACACTTACTTCATTCGGCTGTTATTATTTTTATTTATTTATTTTTTCAACTCCGCCGCTGATGTTGCTGGTGTCTGGAAAAAATGTACACAAAAACAGAAACATAAAACATCCGAACATGTGCAAGACAATTTCTCGTTTATAAGTGATAATAATAATAAGAAGAAGAAGACAAAGAAGAAGAAGAAGAAGAAGAAGAAAAAGAAGAAGAAGAAGAAGAAGAAGGAGATTCAAGAAAATCCAGTCATGTCAGTTGCAATCACAAAGCAAAAATAATCAAATCCGCTTTCAATGATAAGTGGCGATGACACATTTCTGCTGAGAAACGGCTACTGTGCAACTAAAAGATAAAAAGAATTAATAATAAAAACAATAACCAAAGAAAAAAATCTCGTTAAAATAAGACCATAAAAAAATTCTACATATTTATTTTCAAATTATTTGTGTGATCAAAAGGCGGAAGTTAACTTCGAAATCATTTTTCTCTTAAAAAAATCAAATACAAAACAATAGAAAACACTCATAAGGCCTAGAACACTAATCATAGCAACAAATGAAATGCAATTCTCAGATGATCTTAAAAACCCCAGTTAACAAGAAATGAATCCTTAGCATAAGTATGAAAACAAATAAAAACTAAAATTTCCGACATAAAATAATATCCGAAATTACACGTGTAGTAATGCAATCTCGCTGTTATCCTTTTCAACTAAAATGCTAAAAAACGTATATGAAATCTACAAAAAAACAATCAACAAAAACAAAAAACAAAAAAAATTGCTTAATTCCAAAAGAAAAACACTTGAGATTCAACAAAACAAGAAACAAATAAAAAAAAACAATTCTCACTAAACCAAAGTTTTTTTTTTATTATTTTTGTAATAGCTCCACTATTTATGGCGGCGATGTATTTTGGGATTCATAAACTCCCAACCGAATGTTTACCCGTCGGCTGTTACAGACAAAGTATGCAACTACTTAAAAAAAAAGAGAAAAATAATAAAACTTTATTAACCAGTGGGAGCGGGGCCCGCTAAAAAATAAATTCATCAATCAACGTGTCTGTGAGAGCCGGTTAAAAATGGATAAAATGCTCAGAACTTTTGTTTTGTAAACGATGAAGATAACAGTCAGGTGAAAAGTCACCCCTTTTTCGATGTTGACTCTAGCAAACGCTTCGTTTTATTACCGCTACTAAACCAGCAAAAAGGAATAAGAGCATTTTATGAACATTTTTATACGGAAATTCTAACTGGTAATTTTGTAGAACCCTTTTAAAAATGCACATAAAAATGTACCTTTTGAATGCATACATAAAAATCAACCTTTCGAATGCATACATAAAAATGTACCTTTTGAATGCATACATAAAAATGTACCTTTCGAATGCATACATAAAAATGAACCTTTCGAAGTATACATAAAAGTGAACATTGCGGAACACATTCAATCTACTCTTTTGTTGATGATAAAAGTTATTCAAACTTTAAATGATTATAGTTTGTTTTGTGTTAAATAGAGTTCTATTTTGTGTTTTTCTCATGTTATTATAAACACAAAGTAAACCTGTAGTATATTTCCAAACTTTTTAAGAAGTGTTTAAGATTCTTATAATTCCAGATACGCTTGATTCAAAGGAGACCCCGTGAGATTATTTTGCCGCTCTTATTTAAACAAGGACATACATACATAAGTTTATAATATATATACATAAGTTTATGAAATTTAATAATATATACGATTTTTGTTGTCAATCACTTAAACGCTCACAAAAAATTGTGGCATATTTCCTTTAAATGGCATCCAGTGCTAATGCAGACCCCACAATATTATCATATTAGAGAAATGTTTATACATTTCATTTCAACCGAAATGAAAAAAGTTTAATTTTTTTTTTGGCATTTCACATGCGACACAATATATCCAATTAAAGCAATATATTTTGTATTGAATCTATGGCAACCGAGCACCAACACCTTTATAAGAAGAGATCATGTTTATAACGAACGTACGAACATTCGGATTACATTAACTTATAGTTATATATAGATATTTGTCGTAGTTCATGTAAGTCATATATATATTTTGCTAGTATCTAGAAAATGTGTACTGAAGTTCTGACACGTATACTTTTCGTTCTTTTGTTCCACTGTTTATTTTGGTGCTGATCGATGTCGGTAAAAGAAAAACTGATTACAGAAGTTCAACTTTAATCCATGTAATCTAATATCAATGAAATCTTCGTGACAGATTCCAGATTAAGATTAGAAAGATTTACAGCAAGTGAAAAAAAGAAGCAAGATTAAAGTTGTACATTGCTAGCATTTTCTTCTTACTTGAAACTTGCCAATACTTCTCGGCAGAAAAATATTATTCCATCGATTCCTTTCTTTTCCAGTTCATAGTAACAGTGTATTCCCAATTAAACACCTGAAGCAAATTACTGTTCTCAGTAAATAGAATTTTACATGAGAAATAATAGTTTATTTATGTAAGGAAAATGTAAGGAAAATAAAGGGATATTTTTTCATCTCAAACGATAATCATTATTAACTAAGTAATTTGAATGTGTTTTCACAGATATAATATATATATATGTAGAGAGAGAGAGAGAGAGAGAGAGAGAGACTTATATGTAATTATACTGAGTGCGTGTGATTCAGTAAGTTTTCATATACCAATGAGTTTTAAGCCAAAAATTGTTGACTTAAAGAGTAAGCTACAAAATTATCAAATTTTATAATTGAGCATTAATATACTGTGTAAGAAAAAACAAGACTTCAAAACAAGGTGTTAGTGGCAACAAAAAGTGTATTTCAATTTACGTTACAATTGTTTCCATGTCCAGTTCGACAATTTCAAGCATTATGTCGTTTGAAAATTTTCAAAACCAGCATTTCTTCAGACTTTATGAATAAGCACACTTTTGGCAATGGAGCATTTTTTGAAGAGAAAGAAGGAAGGGGAAATCCAAAGGTATATGTTTCTCGAATGCCTTTCTAGCTAGAGATGCCCCCTTCCTTTGTTCTCTTCAAAAATGCTCCATTGCCAAAAGTGTTTTGAAAGAGATTTAGATTTTTAACGCCATATAGCTGTTTATATGTGTACAAACATATGAGATAAGAAATATGACCGTTGTAATTCAATTACGGATGTGTAACTGAAATGAAATGAGTGTATTTTTATGATAATTTATTCACTGATTATATATATTAATTATCATAGGGTTTTTTTTTCTATGGCGCGAAGAAGTTAAATTGTGTCTAAAATGAAATTATATTCTTTCAAAGAAGATTTTACTATTAATGGCGATAAATTATAGAACATTCCATGTTCTTTAATTTTGCTTGAAATTGGGATAAGCGGCGATTCAAGAAATCTTCGTCACGGTTTATTTGAAAAAAAAAAGAAAAAAAAACTAGTTTTGCTTGTCGAATTTAGAAGTACGATTGTATTTCAATGAATATGAGAATACTGCATTATTCATATCTCTTATGTTCATTGGCCCTTTTCTCTAATCTTCGTTGAGTTTCAACAACGTATATATGATGGCAATTGTGGCAAGGAACATACTATATGCCATAACTTTATTCTAAATTAGCTGATGCTTCCTTGAAGCATTTTATTTCAATATTAATTTGACTGTAAAACTTTACTCTTATTGTTAGTAGATAAGGGAACAGAAATTGAAAGTGAAATCTATTTTATTTCGTAAGCAAACAATAGATTATTAAATATGCGTATGAAAACGCCTATGATGTTTTGAAAAACTGTGTACTGGAGAAAATGTGTTTTTCTTTTCTTGAATAGTAACGGATATGTGTTGGAACACTGAAGCGTTCTCTCGAAGTCCATTCCCGCAAATGACTATAACTCGTCTACTACATCGTATAAAATGTACCGTCTAATTTGCAGGGACGCTGAAGATTTCGATGTAAATTTCATGACAATTAAACTTATTCATTATAATATATTTAAATAAACTAAAGAAATTGAGTACGCCTCTCCAATGCAAATTATTATGTAATTTTAACGTTAAAATGAATTACAAATCGTTTTGATGCGTTAAATCTTGTCCGTAGAGTAGAGAAATTATTATATATTTACATGAATTATGTGTTGTTTCTTTTCGTTTGCAAATTTCTGCATATAAATGAGGGTGTCTGCTGCCACAGGATATTAGCTTGGTGTAAAAACAAAGTCGTGTTTTATTTCAAAAGATCATAACACCTTTCATAATTAACTTTATTAATCGAAATAAGAACCATTAGAATCGACACATTTTTACCAACTAGAAACAAGTTTATTTATCCTATTAGCCTAGAAATCCTGACTTCTGGCAGCGATGAAGTCATTCAAAGCCGATTCGGCATCATCTCCTTTTTCTTAGCATTTTTTGCACAGGAAGTTGTCGATATGCTTGAAAAAATGATAATCGGTAGGCTGGAGTTACGGTGAATATGGCGGATGAGGCAGTGTCTTATAGCCCAATCTGTTCAGCTTCTGCAGGGTCAGATGAGCAACCTGCGGACGTGCATTGTCACGGAGGAGAATTGATCCCTTCATATTGACCAATTTCGGGCACATACGTTAGAACTTCTGGTGCATTTCGTCAATTTGTCGGCAATACCTCTCCGCCGTAATCGTTTCGCACGGATTCAAGAACCTGTGATGGATGATACCAGTTGCAGACCATCAAACAGTCACCAAAACCTTTTTGTGCGCAATTTCAGGTTCAGTAAGTGTTATGAAGCTTCTTCCGTCATACAACTAATGTGCTGAACATCACCAGTTTTGTAAAGGATCCATTTCTCATCACATGTCACAGTCCGGTTGAGAACTGGGTTGTTTTTTTTTTGCGCAGAAGAAGCGCAGAAGACACATGAAAACGACGATTTATTTTATTATCGTCCAATTCATGCGACATTTATTTATTCAATTTTTTTTCTCCCCTATTTGCTTTAAATGGCGAACGTCTGTTGAGCGGTCAACCTCGAATTCAATGGCAACTCCTCGTGTGGATTGGCTCCAACTAAGGCTTTCAAATGTTCGTTATCAACCGCAGTCGGCCGGCTGCGACCGTTTTCATCTTTGAGGCTCCCGACACCATTACGAAATTTCTTGAACCCTCGTTGTGCCACATATCCGTTAGTGGCTGTTGGGCCAAACGCATCATTGATATCATAAGCTGTTTCGGCCTTGTTTGAACTGGAACAAGAAAATCGTGCGGATTTTAATTTTGTCCATGCTGTCGAAAAGCCTGCAAAAAATGAATGAAGAGATTTAGAACTGTAACGAATAACGTATAACACGCTCTAAAATGATATATAACATGGCTCTCTCTCTCTCTCTCTGTATATATATATATATATATATATATATATATATATATATATATATATCAATACATTAATTCAGAAATCATATTTAAAATAACATATGTAAGAAAACGATATTGTTTTGCAACTACCCAATTAACTGTAAAGATATCGGCTTCACAACATAGATATAACAAACATTAATGATATTAATTTATTTATTGCGGACTATTATTCTCATCTTTATTAGTTGTTGTTTCACGACGTTTCGGCCAACTATTCCTCTGGCCTTCGTCAGGTGGTAAGCGCGACGGATAGGAACTTCGAATCTCCTAACTGCATTCTCAGCCATCACTGCCATCCGTAGTTGTTGTCGTCTCACCACATTTTTGGCCAATTAACCTCTGACACGCTTTGGGTAGGATTGAAACCGCTATCTTCAGATAATGCTCATCTGGAACCGTATAGATACAACGTCTCTATCAACTGCGCCACGGACCCCGATGGGCGATCAAGGTTGGATGTTTTGATGTTATAAATCTACGTTTTATTTATTATCTGATCTTCCATGGTCGGGTCCGTACCGAATGGTATATATATTATTAACTACGGATTGCAGTGATTGCTGAGAATGTAGTTAGGAGATTCGAAATTCCTATCCTACGAAGGCCAGAGGAATAGTTGGCCGAAACGTTGTGAAACAACAACTAATAAAGATGAGAATAATAGTCAGCAATAAATGAATTAATATAAATAATAACCAACTCAATAATGAATTCAAATTAAAATAATATATATTAATGATATTGTTTTTTCTTTAATTTTGCAAAACTGAAGTGCATGCTTCAAAGCCAAAGAACAACCAGAAAAATGATCATATGCGAAAAAAAAAATCAACCACTATAAATATCTAAATATATGAACAGCTTGAATAATACAATCTTTTTTCTAAAATTAAGACATTCGACATATAATCCCGGTATTTTCATCTTTTTTTTTTTACATTTATTAATTTGAAAACTATATTTCGACTTTGATACACCAGCAGCTACGAATATACTATATATTTAGCCGAAAATAGATATGTTTTCCAATGTTCAATGTAACAAAGTCGCGTTTCATTCGCCTGTTTCTTTTTAAGTTGGTTCACTTAATAACAACTAAACAAAATAAGATAAATAACAAGGAGACAACAACAATATTATATTTTTAAAATCGGTCGATTAGAGGAACGCATAGATTATGTCAGATGGAAAAATTCAACTAATGCAAGTTAAGTGTTTTACGTTTTTGTTTTAATGCCGCGGATAATTAGACAAAGCAAATAAAACGAAACAAACAACATTTTTATGTTTTCACAACGAATTGATTAGAATAAATCATGAAGCTGTAATTAAGACATTTATTTTTAGTTCGAATCTCAAAGGTTTCTTACTAACCCTCTCTTTCCTCATTTTTTTCTTTAATTTTTGAATACATTGAGCGATTTATTTGAAAAAGATGGAAGAATTCCTGTTTCTTTTGTCAGCATAATCACGTAACACTTATCACTGGAAAGTTAGTGACGTGTTTTATCTACTTACATCAAGTAGTTTTATGCCTTGTCTGCGCCTGTTTCCATAAAACAAATAAATAAATAACACGAAAATTGTCCGTTTGTGTAAAAACAATAACCAAATAAATCCCTACGTTTACTTAAAACAAATTCTATTCAGATAATATTTGGATTTCTAATTAGGTTGACTATGTTTATAGTTATTTTATTGTTTCTTTATGGAAAACCCAGTTATGAAAATGTTTGAGTGATGTATAAATGATAACGCCTGATTGCTATCCATAAACTCTTAATACAAAACGATTATATAAACCAGCTTATACATTTGTGAACCAATGACGCACGGTATAGTTTTTTTTCTGTTTACTTATTTTGTTGTATTTCTAGATCTTCCCACCGCCGTCTTTTTACTTAAATCATTCTGCCCACGTCCATCTCCGATCGATTAATACTGATACCGACTAAAAAGAAAAAATGATATAGAACTATTCAAAGACGATTTTAAGAAATAATATCGAAAATAAAAATATAAAACATTTGATCGGTCGATTTATATAAATAATCGTTCAACAGAAAAAAAATCCATTTCCATGAGTAAACTAACCATATTACAAGAATGAAAAATTCTTATTATTAAAATATCAAATACTTTCTGAAAATAAGCTAAAAACCATTTTGATAATGTAAAATCAGATTTACCTACTTACAATTAAGAACTTATTTAAGACAAGCGGGGTTGCCCGGTGTTGCCCGTGTGTGTAGAGGTTGTTTAGTAAGGAAATCCGGGGGTGGGAAGAAAGGCGTAAAAAAGTGGTAGTTGTGGGGGCGGGGGGGAATCAAAACAATAGTAGGCAGTTTGGGATGGAGATGTATAAAAAAAGTGGTAGTAGACAGGCTAACTCGAACCTGTAATGGGAAGGAGGGAAAGAAGGTGAAAAAATGTAACGTCTTAGCTGATGCGTTCATTGTGCAACCGTAAGTCGCCAGCGTTGAAATTAAGGGTAGTTAATCAAAAGGAGGCGATTAAAATGTCCTCAAAAAGTGACCCCTCTTTCTGAAAAACAGCCGAATTGAGGGAGAAGGAATACGGTTTTTGGACCAATTTTTCGATATTTCTTGTCCGAGAGGTCGGCTGTAAAAACAGTACTGATCTCGCCAGGATCAGTTGCGTGTGTCGAAGATTTTTGCCAGACATACAAACACACACATTTTGCCTTTTATATTATATATATGATAGAAAGAAATTCAAATTGGAGTACTGTGATCAACCAATTTATATAGCTAATGTTATAAATGATATAATATATATATATATATATATATATATATTACATTAAGCTTTGACTCATTCTCTAATATAAAACTAAAATATGTTCTTTGCATGGCGCATGATGACTATTCCAATCTGGGTGATGATTGTCATAACCTTTAGGTCGGTGTACAACTTAATCAGGTGCATATGTGTAATAAATGAATTACTAATAAACCTTTTTTTTTCAATCACCAGATTATTAGCACTGATGTGACCCATGACTTGGTAGTTAATTTGTTTACAAATCATTCATAAGTAGCAGTCAGGAATCTCAGTCATTAAAACAGGAATAAGAAATACTTTAACATTTCCACTTAGTCAAAGCTAGCAGATTAAGAACACCCTACATCTATGAATATATATAATAGGTTCAGTTCCTAAAACTCTGCCGATTCCAGATTTCGCATAGAAGATTCCTACGCTGGACGAGAAGGTTTCCAGGTTCGAAATGTCACCCTAAATATAACAGGTTTTTAAGGGAAAACTTTAGGGAGTTATGCGACACGTTCTATTCCTAAATGTCTGCTGCTTTGAATAAACACATTTTTCATTTATAAGTTCAATTTTACTTATTAAAAAAACAAATGTAATAGTAATTCTATGAGGTTGAACAATTCATAGGATGCGTATTTTCGTATATATTCGCTAAATGACGCTAAATGGCGTTGAGAAATTGAAATAGTTTTTAAAAAAACACACATAAGAGGCTGGGTAGATTAAACTTCTTAGCGAATATTTACGAAAATGCGACGTGAAACGGTCTGTCATGTTGGAGTAAACAAGAGATGCCACGTTAACCGAATTGACATAGGTTACAACATTTATCAATATAATATTGCCATGTGCTACACAACATGGCTTTTATAGCTTTTTATTTCTACTTTAATATAGTATGGATTTCACGAAAGATCTGAAAATTTGTAATTTTTGTCACAAAAATGTATATATCTTGAACTTAGGTTCAGCCAAAATAGTAGACCGCCAAGCCTAGATAATATTTCAATTATAAGATATCAGCACCGGAAAATATTAAGACTTCTCACCCCTTTATATTCTTAACCCTTACAGAGAATTTATTATTTTCCTAAATTTTTTCAAAATAATCTCCATGTAAAGTATTCATTTAGTTCCAGCTTATTATTAATCGGATGCATTACAAAACATTACTTTTGTTTTGTCCACTATTACCCGTTTTACTCATTTTGAAAGCTGTATTCGTTCGACCTCTTTTCACCTCATGAAACCGAAACATAGAAAAGGAAATAAATCGAAAAACTCAAAATGTTTTAATTGTATAGTGTAAACTAGGAGACCGAGTTAAGATACGGCCGAACTAAAAATTGTCTGTGAGATGGGTATATATGTTCATGACACAACGCTCTATAACAGGCACGACTGGAAAACAAATGAACACATCTCTAAAGAAATGGCAGAAACACTAGAGGATGGCGTCCAATCTCTAGTGGAATGGGGACAAAAATTGATGGTCACATACAATGCTGCCAAGACTAAACTTGTTTCCTTCAATAACTACAAGAACCTTCTCTACAACAAATAGCAATGGCCAAAGACTCTTTATCTGAAAGCACATCTTTTAAACTCTTCGGCCTAACGTTCACAGGAAACATGAGTTCGAAATATTACATTGAGAGCATTGCCAGCACCGCTGCGAAAAAGGTAGGTTCTCTCTACCGTGCTAGAAAGCTACTAACGCCCGAAAGTATCCTGTACTGTATAAGGCCAACATTCGCTCATGTATGGAGTATTGTTGTCATATTTGGGCTGGTGCATCTGCTACTCGTCTCTCGCTCCTAGACAAGGTTCAAAAGAGAGTCGCCAACCAAATAGTCCTTAACTGTCATCAAATCTTCAGCCTCTGTCCCATCGACGTAATGTAGCATCCCTCTGTCTTCTCTACAAGTACTTTAACGGTGAATGTTCCGGCGAACTTCAAGCACTTGTACTCCCCTCTATGTAAATACCCCCGACAAACCCACCAAGCAGTAAAATCCCACCCCTTCACAGTAGAGATCCCTTGCTGTAAGAGAGCCTTCTACTCCAGTAGTTTCTTCCCCAGAACCGCTAGACATTGGAATTTCCTTCCCGGTCCCTGCTCCCCCAACTGTACTAACATGCAGAAGTTCAAGTGTAACGTGAACCGACATCTTGCTGCCCAACTCCCCACCTAGTACCCCTGTAGCATGTGTCCCGTATAGTAGCGCCCTACATAAACATAGCAATATGCTTTGTTTTGGGTGAAAATGTAATAAAAAAATTGTTTAAACTAGTTTCTTTAGAAGAAGGTATACTCACACCGTAGTACGTTACAATCAAGTTGACACACCGGTTTTCGTCAAATCACCAAAGTTAAGCAACGTTGAGTTTGGCTAGTACCGGACGAGTGACAATTCTGGGAAGGATAGTCACTGTATGTACTTTCTGGAAAGGTTGGGCGTGGAGCCAGTACCCTTACTCCGAAAAAAGAATTCCTCGCTACAAAAGTATCTACAAAGTTGTGAATGGCCTATGCCCTTCCAGCAGCTCAAGCGTATGAATGGAATGGATGCTGGATGGATAGATGGATAATCTCAACTCAGATTTAAAAAAAAATAATCGTATAGTGTATTCATACTCACTGCTGATTTTATTTAATTCTCAAATCCTCTTTACCAGCAATCTTAAAACGGATACATTTTCGTTATATAAATGCTTCTTCATCGATAGACAAACTCAAACTATCTACAAATACGTACATTTACTTTTCATATAGAACACGAAGATACTGTTGTTTACATGCAACTTTAAGTAGTAATCTCATTTCTCATTTTTACTTTCTTTGTTCCAGTAGCCAAAAGAATGAATTGATTTTCTCAACATCTAATCCGTAGACATAACTTGTGTCATTTCAAACCTCTCGCATTCTCGTCGTGTCCTTCAGTAGCAACCTAATAATGTAGTGCTGTGATTGTTTACGTCTGCTTCATAGAAACAATGGATCCTTTTGTCCTGAGAATAGCGACAAACGTAGCTAAAAGACCGTGTGTGATAATAATTGAACGACTTCAGTGAATGTCGGCTTATGCTTTGAATTCAGCCTTACCATGATAAGTACATAGCTGAACATTTTCATTCAATCTCACAATGCATCTTTTATAACAAACAAGAAGCGGTATTAATATCATTTGTCCATCAAATATAGGTGTTCAGCGAGGAAAATCCTATTTCAAACCTAAGCACGACATACACACGAAAATATATTATATCTAAACGTGATAAATTGTTAGATAGAACCACTTAGAACGTTTTGTGAACGCATCCAAAATGATGATCTGCGTTCAACTACAGATATTCTTTTTTTTATCTAATACGTTATCGCCTAAATCAAACAGAACCTTTGTATATTAGAATAAATGAGATGTATTTAGTGTAAATTACATAATTGAGAACATTATGAGAGAATTGCAATAGAAGAAAAGTTAATAAATCATGGGAACGATTTATGGTATCGGTCAATATTAGATTTAAGTACAAATATGCTGTACCCTGTAGCAAGCAGATGGGAAGTTCTTGATAAAATATGTTGATAGAGATGTTTCTGAATGCTAGGGATACGAAAAAAAAAGAAAATATTTTTTTTTATGTTTTTAATTTCGAATATTTTTGTATATTTATTTATTCGTGCGGCAAATATTTTACAAAGTGGAACTTGAAATTGGAAACCTGTAAAATGATATTTTAATCGAAATAGCGATAAAATAGAGAAAACTCGCAATGTCCCTTTTCTGGGAAATGAATGTTTAATAAATATTAAATTTCTTGGTTAAGAAGTTAATTTTGTACTCTGGCAAATAAGAAAAATTCTAAGGGATTTATCTCCCTTAAAGTGTCAAATTGCTTAAGTTTAGCATGTACTTGTTTTTATGAAATACGATTTTTTCCAATATATAAACTGGCATTTATGATTCTATAAGCGTTATATCTTTAGACTTTCCAGTAAAAAACTTAAAATTAAAATAAAATAATGATTCCAGTACATTTTTCGTGAATATAAATTATATATAATTATGTACCGTCGCGTTCTATATTTCCCCAGGAAATTACGTTTACTACGACGGCCACTTTCACCTAGAATAATAAAAAAAAACATTCGATGCAGTAGTTTAAACATTTTTTATGCAAAAAAAAAAAATCTTTTTACGAAAAGATAAGAAAAAGTTGTTTAAATATGATCCACACTCAAATTTTAAACAACAATTTTTATGCATTACCCACGATACAGCACACAGTTCAATATCAATATACATAGGAGTTTTATCACTCAATGAGAATCCCCTCCCTGGATTTTAGCCATCTATCTCCGCTAACTATCCGCTCATGTTTTGTATCAGGCCATCCATCCATCTCGTTCTTGATCTTCCCTTTGGCCTCGTATGTTCATGAGGTGTCCATTCTGTTGTTCTAATGAGCCATCTGTTGTCATGTTGTCTGGCTACATGCCCTGCCCATCTCTGTGTGGATGGCAGTATTGAGGTCATTAACACTTGTCTGTTGACGGATCCAGATGTTAGTCTTTCTGTCTTGTAGATTGATGCCTAACATTATTCCTTCCTTCTTCCGTTGTGAAACTCCCAAGCTTTCACTTTGACGAGTTGTCAGGGCCCATGTTCACTACCGTAGATCATCACAGCTAGTACATATTCATTGAAGATCTTCCCTTTGATTCACATATTTACTTTTCGGCCTCTCCTGATATTCTCCACTTTCCTAAAAGCTGCCTAGTATACAATTGTCATCTGACAATATCTTAAATATATGTAATTAATTTTTCAGACAAGTTAAAATATTTTCCAAGTTCATAAATGTACAAATGCCAAAGCAAGGAAAACATGTTTTATATTTTTAATTAGAAATTAATGAATAATTACACTAAATAGAACGTACTTTTAAGCATTATAATATTTAAAAAACAGAAACTCGTTATTATTACCGTCTCAACAATTTAGAGGTTGTAATGGAGGTTTACTTGCTGAGATAAAGAGGCAAATTAGAGAAATAAGAGAAATATATGTTTGAAGTGTTGGATTACTGAGAACAGAGAAATAGAGAGAAAGGGATCGCTAGAAACACGGTAGCGGTTAGTTCAAGGTGTACGTTAACAGTAAACACAAGTGTTGGTTGGAAAAAGAGATTATTTCGGAAATCACGTGACAGTCTTAATTTTCACTTACCTGCTAACTTCATTTTTTTCTGACTCATGTTCCGTCAATCATTCGATCCAGCCAAGCTACAATTTCGTTAAATAATAAGCATAAAATTTGGGATGAAGACTTTTGTACACAAGGCGACCGAAGCAGAAATGACACAACGCGTACGCAATCCATACCGAAAGCGAGGCTTATACTCATTTGCCTAAAGGTATGCCTCGGGTCCATAAAACACGGTGAATTTTTAAGTGTATTGAATCTTGGTTTCTGAGTCAGGCAGATCCTCGCGTATCGTTTGTTTTGTTGTCGTATACCGTTTTGATAGTACAGAAAGAAATAGAATATGACGGAACAGAAAAAAATCAAACGCAGACTATTTCGGCATTATGGCTGCGGAAAAGTTCGACCTAAAACTCGTACTAGGAGATAACAGAGCAACGTCTTTTGCGAAAAAGTGGACAATTCGGGTGTTAATAGAGCCGAGCATGTAAGCTCAATGCAGCTTGCCAGAGATATCCTTGACATCTGCCAGTAACTGCTGGATGGATATAAAATCAATATGGCACAATTGAAAGACCCGCTTGATCCATGTACAATCAATTTTCGAGATGAACTTTACGCTAAAATAAGTTAATAGATTAGTTCAACGCGGTATTTTCTCCCTGTGCAGAAACTGATCAGGGACCTGCCAGTCTGTGTGTCTCTGAGCAGAAACATGAATTAGACAGCCAACGTCGAAATCCTAAGTTAGGAAAGATCCACAGAGGATAGCGCGCTCTGGAAAACAATATCCAGGCGAAGCAGATTAATTCTTTACAGATTCTATAATGTGAAAACAACAAGACGCTAATATATGGGTATACGCACGTTTCTTGGCAACCAACGTACTGCATATGAAGAATTTCAGACGATTGATCCAATCATAGTGCATTGGACAAAATAGGATTATCGAGAAAAAGCCCATTAGCAAAGGCTGGGGATGGATGTACCCCACTATTTTTGCAAACACTTTCTGACGGTCGTCGATCGTGACTCAACTTTTTGTTGTTTGACGACCTTTGTCCAACAATTTTAATCAACATTTTTAGAGACCGATAAATTGAAGTTTAATCAACCACCTCATATCAAAAGAATTATAGAGGAGAGATACACTCGCGGCATTTCTTCTGTAAGACAGAGGAAATAAGAAGGGGAAAATGTTCGCGTTTACTAGCGAAACCAATTCTTCATCTTGGTACATATTTAGCTCTTAAAAATCCGTCCATCTTTTCAAAAGCTATTTTCTTACTTTATGGTGAACTAGCAAATATGCTGATAGGTTATTTCCTTTCGAATGCGTCTTCAATTTGATTTATAAATTTATATTTTGAAGTTTTTTTTTTAAATTAATAACTGCTTTCATTGTGTTTGTTCTGTAGCGTTTAGTAAACATAAAAATGAATCACCATTTCAAATGAAGCAGAGGAATTAGAACATCTATAAAAATCACCAACTGTGGCAACACGAACAGATAAACGGACTTAGATCTGCTTGGTAAGGATTCAAGGGCGATTGCACGAAACAATCAGACGAGAAGCATTATTACATAAACTTAAGCTCCAGACTAACTGTCTAACCCACAGATAGATTGCGTTTATACTATGATCAATGCTTGCGTGCGCAACGAAACGGCGTCGGAAAATTCCTAGGTCGGCTATCTTCGCGTGCGTCTGGCGTTCATGAAAGTGCATGCACACTAATCGCGGCTTTTTTTTTTTGTTTCCCACTGATGCATGTATGCAGTTCATTCTATTCCGGTTTACTTAGTTTTCAATCTGATTTTTATCACGAAGCTCATATATCCGCGAAAAAACATGGCTTCGGAAATAAAGATAAGAAGATTTACAGAATAATTGCATGCTTTCCCTTAAATTATCGGATCTTCTGTTCCGGAAATGGCTTACATGGTATCTGGGAGATGAAGAGTCAACAAAATATAATTATTTTCTATGATACTGTTGTAAGAAGCATTTTCCACATTAGTTATTTTCGAAAATATTAACCATCCTCCAAAATTGGAATACATTGTACAATTGCTGAATTTCTACCCTTTAATTCGAAAACACAATTCGAATAGAAGAAAATCTATAAACCAGTAGCTGATATAATCCCCCGTAAATAAAGAGGGGCTGATAGTTTTCCAGATGATTTATATATATATATATATATATATATATATATATATATATATATATATATATATATATGTATGTATGTATATAATATATAGCTGAATGTGTATGTATGTGTTTGTCTGTGTGTGTGCGTCTGTGTGTGTGTGGTCACGAATAGGCTCCTATATGGTTGACTATTTTAAAAAAAACTGATTACATATAATGATAGAAGATGTATCGAGACACAGGAATGGGTATGTTTGATCCTGCATAACGGTGGTTCATTGAAATTGTGGGGTGTGCGTTTGCGTCTGGTCCACAAAGTATGGAAATAAAAAATTTAAAAAAAAAAGGTTTACAAGTGTTTTTGATATATATGTACATGAGAATACTTTGATAAGTATGTTTTAATTTAAATAGGGATGGTATAATAAAATTGTGGGGTCTGCGTTCGCGCCTGGCCATAGAATGGAAATAGGCACACAATTTAATAAAGCCTATACATATCTATCTGCATAAGTATACTTTGATAATTATGTTTCAGTTTGAAGAAATATGGTATAATAAAATTATGGGGTGTTCGTTCGCACCCGACCTCCATAAAATCGAAATATGTCACAAAGATTAACAAGGTTTTTAATATAGATCCACAAAATATTGTGACAAGTGTTTCAGTGTGAACACGTATGGTATAATAAATTATGGGGTTTATCTATTTTATTTCTACTTTCATCATATTTTGCTTTGGTTTAGCTACCCCCGAATTCGAAGCTATCTCTTTACAACCCTTCCTTTTCATAATCTATCATACTTTCATAAATCAGAGTCCATTTTCTGTAGGCTGTTTTGAACCCAGTCAACGACGGGTACTTTTGCTAGTATATATATATATATATATATATATATATATATATATATATGTCTAGCCGTACTGATGAAATATATATATATAAATATATATATATATATATATATATATATATATATATATATATATTTATACTGGCAGTTCAGCCTGGTTTTGCTCGGACCTTATGTACTCTTCATAACTTTATGTAGATATATATTCAACTTTGACCTCAATTTTTCGTCCAAAAACTTATTAAAATCTTTCTACATGTCAGAATACCCTTTATGCAAAATTTGCTGAATAGTTTGCTAAAGAATACAAAGGTAAAATTTTCGGAACTTTGAACCCTTGCCAGCCAAACTTTCAGTCCAAAAACCGTAAAAGAAAGTTTGATTCATGTCCAAGTAATCTAGATGTAAAATTTCAAGCGTTTAGTCCCAAAATTGGTGGAAGAGTTTGGTAGAGTTTAAAAGGTCGAATTGTTGAACTTTGACACCTTGACAGCCAAATTTATGACAGCCAAATTTCGTGACAGCCAAATCTTAATAACCCCCAATGCCAAATCTCGAGTTTTTAGACTTAAAATTGACTTTGTTAGGGAAATGTACACACACACACACACACACACACACACACACACATAAACAGGCAATTTCACTTTTATAGATAAATAGATTAATACAATAAATTCCTTGGATTTTAAAACCTGCTAATTGTTGTTGATAATAAATTGGTTAATATTCTGCACTTTCTAAATTGGATTGGCAATATTCTGTCATTCAAAATAAGAATTGTCTGGATAAAATTCTACACGTTCATCCCAAAGCTCTCAAGCATAAATTCTAGACACTGCTGTCAAATCTCGTTACTTCAAAATCGACCCACTACTTGAAAAACAGATTTTTATTCACATCGGCTGCATCTTATATGTGGTGTCAAGTAACATCTTCATTTCACGACATTGCCTGCATATAAATAGAAGCAGTAGCTATCTTTATTCATCCTTTTTATCGGCTACCAGGTACAGAGTGCTGTAGATTTTAAAGCATTTAATTTCACTAATTATTTTCATTGACTGCGACACTGACCCCTAAACGATGTGCCTGCTTACTTAAGAATCTTATTTCGATATATGTTTAAAAATACGGGGTGGTTCCGAGCAACTTGCTTATTGGGAATATTAATTAAAACACAAGTAATGCAGGTATACATGTAATACTTTGAACTGCAACTAGTACAACATGTACATTTTATTTTTTACAAGTTTTCAAGATGATATCAGAAAGATGACGTCCATTTTTCTCTATACATTGAGTAAGTCGAACTCTGAAGTTTCGGTCAACTCTTTGCAGCATATCGATCGACATAGTGGTGACAGCTCGACGAATGATGTCTTTAAGGTGAGTAAAGGTGCTAAATGATCGTTGTAAACACTTGATTTCAGAAACCCCCATAAAAATAGTCACATGGTGATAACTCAGGGGATCGTCATGGCCAATACAGATCGCCGCTCGTGGAGGTGGAGTATCCTGGGAAGTTCTTCCGCAAAATAGTAACTGTCGTCCGTACTGCATGTGCTATTGCGCCGTTCTGCTAGAACCACACATTTTCCACATCTGATTGCCAGGAAACACGCATTGATCATGTTAACCTAACGGCTAGATGTCACTGATAATGCCTGTTTATTTAAAAAAAAAAAACATGCGCAAATTATGCCAACTCGTGATAGTGCACGCCAAACAGTTATACGTAGTGCGTTTCAAGGACGTTGATGAAGTTATCTGGGATTTCCAGGACTCCAAAAGCGCATGTTTTGCTTATTTACAGATCCTGACGGATGGAAGCGAGCCTTTTCACTGAAAAAACAAGTGTGTCATCAGGCAAGCCCCAAAGTGCTTCATATGCATTTTCAGGAGCAATAAAATCGTATGGATTAAGTTATTGCACCATAACCAATTTTTAGGAATTACATTTAAATTCTTTAGAACGGATTCGTCTAAGAACTAGCAGAAAATCCAAGAGCAGATGCGTATTTGCGGGCAGACCATCGAAGAGATATCAAAACAGATTTCTCACTGCGTCAATATTTAGGGGCGAGCTTACTGTTTTTGGAAAACCAGGCCTCGTTTCTTTAGATCACTCTTTTCCCTGAAGTTATTTACCCATGAAACAATCGACTGCCGTCCAGGAACACGACCGCTGGTAGCAATATTAGAATGTCTACGGAATGCACGTTGCGTTGGGACGATTGAGCGACCGCTTGAACAGCGAGAGCGCATTCCAACTTCGTCCACTCCATGGTGCTCACTGAAGTTCTTGAAAATAAACAAAAATTAAATAACGCACATTACGATTCAAACTTCAAATCCCGTCCTCTCAAAAAAGTTAATTCCCACCATCTTTGGAGCAACCTTCTTAGTAACACACAATATGGTTTCCGCTCTGCAAGATCAACCGCAGATGTGCTGACGGTTATATCCCATAGGATTAGTGAATCTCTTGACAAAGGCTTCCTTTCTAGGGCAATTGCTCTTGACATATCAAAGGTCTTCGACAAGGTATGGCATAAGCGTCTACTTCACAAGATTTCCAGCTGCGGTATAACTGGAAATGTTTTCTCAATAATTAAATCATTTCTCTCCGATAGGCTCATAAGAGTAGTGGTAGATGGACAAAATCGGAGGCCTGCAATATAAATGCTGGAGTCCCTCAGGGGTCAATCCTAGGCCCAACTCTCTTCCTGATCTAAATCAATGACCTCCCTAAACACATACTTAAATCATTCGTTGACATCTATGCTGATGACACGACCATCTACGGCAACACATCAAAGGCTGTAAATGACAAAGTTCTCTCTGATTCTCTCTCCTCTGATCTCGAGCGCGTGGTTCAGTGGGGGAAGATGTGACTGGTTACCTTTAATGCATCCAAAACCAAACTCCTATCCTTACATCATCAACGCTCTGATCCCCATCTGGCATCAATTCTGATGGATGGCTCTCGTCTGGGTGAGGCCCTGTGTTTTGACAAGCTTCTGGGCTTGACCTTTACTCCTGATCTGAAAGGGAACACGTACATCAAGTCTGTTGCCAAGGTCGCTGGAAAGATGGTGGGATCCTTCTACCGCTCCATAAGATATCTCACTACTGATGCAAGTCTCTATCTATATAAAAGCCAAGTACGTCCAAGGATGGAATACTGTTGCCATATCTGGGCAGGAGCTGCTAAAAACAACCTATCCTGCCTTGACAGAGTACAAAATAGACTTCTTGGCTTAGTGGGGGATGCCCTTTTCTCTACCCTTCAACCTCTCTCCCACATAAGAGACGTTGCGAGCTTATCCTTGTTTTATCGTTATTTCCATGGCAGGTGCTTGTCTGAACTCCAATCTCTGGTCCCCCCTCGCCAATCTTTCGCGAAAAACACCCGTCTAGCTGAATCCACTGTGAAAAATTTTCCCCACTCTATATCTGTGCCTAAATCAAAACGCGGATTCCATGAACAAAGCTTCTTTCTTAGAACTTCACGCCTGTGGAACTCTGTTTCGTCTGCCTGCTTCCCACCGGACTACAACTTGGATGTGTTCAAGTCCAACGTTTACAAATTCCTAATGAACCGCCCCCTTAAGTGAACACTTCATCAAATCTCCACACTAACGTAATGTACTTGCAATAACCCTTATCCCTGAGTGGCTTCCGGGCCTTGATACGTGGTAATCACTGTGTAAAAAAAAAAAAAAAACATCGCTTTAAGCACCAAATTTACATAAGCAAGTTGTTTTCCCCACTCTGTTTTATTCATAAACATATTACATTAAAATTTTAACATAGTAAAATTATTGCTATCATTTCCGTTATATAGAGCGGTCGATATTGTCACACATATAAAAAGAGAAAACACTATTGCTTCCACTTAATTACTCGTCTTACTTTTAATGTTCATATTATACTTGTGAATATTTAATAAGATGGCTTTAAATACAATTTTTGAAGTTTGGTATGCTTTGACATTTACAAACTTACTGTTGAGCTTCTTACGTTTTGATGGGTATAAGTTTAATCAACACGTCAACACACCTATAATCTATATATATCTGACTGGCGTTAATGAACTTTTAAAATTAAGATGTTTAAACAACGTTATTTCACGCGGTTAATGGTAGCCGAATTGATTGCGTCTTCGCTAATCGAGCCAGAGATGTCTCGTGTTGCGGGTTCAAATCGTTCGACTGGTATTAATCGTGACACCCTGCACTGAAGATTCCCGAAAGGATGAAACACTAGTGTCTGTAGGTATTTAATTATTATAGTAAAAAAATAATTATGACAGCCCCTTTAAGAAATTCGTTTCTTATCGTTGAACACTTTCAGTTGAATTAAAGTCGGTCAATTAGCTCTTATGCATAGATCATCGTATAACGATTAGATTACTCTCTGACGGACGTAAATGAACATTTAAAATTAAGATGTTTAATTTCAACGTTATTTCACGCGGTTAATGGTAGCCGAATTGATTGGGTCTTCGCTAATCGAGCCAGAGATGTCTCGTGTTGCGGGGTTCGAATCGTTCGACTGGTATTAATCGTGACACCCTGCACCGAAGATTCCCGAAAGGATGAAACACTAGTGTCTGTAGGTATTTAATCATTATAGTAAAAAATAATTATATATATATATATATACATGCATATATATATATTTATATATATATATATATATATATATATACAGAGAGAGAGAGAGAGAGAGAGAGAGAGAGTGAGAGTGGGTGGGTGGAAAGTGAGAAGAAAACTCATCGCAGCACTCTTCCCAAATCCGTCCCAGAACGGAAGAATTTGAATTTTTGTTTCAATTTTAATTTTAGAAATGCCTAAAATTTTAGACTTTTTTTTCAGGCGATATAAGAACACATTGATGGATCAAACTTACGACGAAATCTATAACAAATACGGATTTATGTATATTATATCTGTTGCGTACATTTTACAAAACATTGATCCGTGATATTTTCACAGAGTGTTCAAGCTCACTTTTGTCCTCTTTGCGTAAAACAAAATCTAAATAAGCAAATTGCTTATAGTACCCAACTTTACATTAAACAGCAGCGTCTCACCATTACTAATCATTTGTCTATTCGTTTAAACTCGGTTTCCTATATACACACATTTATAAACATGTACACATGTGTGTATATATATATATATATATATATATAAAAGTGAACCATAGCGGAAATTCAATCGACTAAAATAAGATGGAAAACGGGGCGAGGAAAAGAAAAAAAAATTGGGGAAGTTACATGTAACAAATGTACAATTTAGTAAAATAAATAAGTCGATTAAAAACAAGATCGTTACAATACACCCGAAGCGGTTTTCGTCCAGACTAACTTTTCAAGGGTATAAGTATGGAAATTATTATTTTTTAGAATATTTGGTAGTGGAATGGAGTAAGAGCGGAGAGGAGTTTAAAAAAAAAAAAAGAAAAAAAAAGCGCTTCGGGTGTATTTTAACGATCTTGTTTTTAATCGACTTATTTATTTTACTGAATTGTACATTTGTTACATGTAACTTCCCCCAATTTTTTTTTCTTTTCCTCACCCCTTTTTCCATTTTATTTTAGTCGATTGAATTTCCGCTATGGTTCACTTTTTTATAATTATTCTAAAATTTTGCCAATCGAATAAAGTTATATATATATATATATATATATATATATATATATATATATATATATATATGCATGTATATATATATTTATATTTATATTTTATATTTATACATTAAATAATACTCGAGCTAGAATAATTATTAGTGACTTGATAGTGTGAGTATAAACCAATAAATGCGTTTGATATGAAACTGTGTAAATGATAGTAGCCTCATAAAAATGTTATATATATATATATATATATATATATATGCGTGTGTGAATATATAAATATATGTGTTTGTGTGTGTGTGAATATATATATATATATATTATATATATATATATATATATAATATATATATATATATATATATATATTATATATATATATATATATATATATATATATATATATATATATAAAGATTCGGGGTTCGAATCTCTCGACTGGCGTTAATCGTGACACCCTGCACTGATGATTCCCGGAATGATTAAACACTACTATCTCGTTGAGCAATTTTAGTTTTAATAAAGTCGGTCAACTTAGCTTATAAACGCAGATCGTCATATAATGATTAGATCAGTTTGACTGACGTAAAAAAACACATTTAATAAGAATTAATGTTTAAATTTCAACTTTATCTCTCGCAGTTGACGGCAGTCGAATTATACGGGTTATAATTCTAGAAATTTATAAAATTTTAGGCCTTATTTTAGGCGATATAAAAACACAATTATGGATCAAATTTTATAAAAATCTGAAAAAATATGGATTTATATATATTTATATATCTTATAAAGATATAATTAAGTTAGACGTGACTTCTGTTATCGGGGTACGAATCTCTCGACTGGCGTAAATCGTGACACCCTGCACTGATGATGCCCGAAAGGATGAAACACTAGTGTCTGTAGGTGATAATAATTATTATCGTAAATAATTATATATATATGTGTGTGTGTGTGTGTGTGTATGTGTGTGTGTGTGCGTGTGTGTGTGTGTGTGTGTGTATCGCCAATTAGAAAGTGCTTGAGAACATTTTTGTCCCCACACTTTTAAAACAGAGTTGGCAAATTTAATCATTAAGACGGCAAACATTTGGAAGTAAAATTATGGCTCGGAATAGAATAGCGAAAATATACGATATAGAAAATGAAATGAGAAAGCTAATACACATTGACATTCCAGTCAAACTGCAGTGTTCGGTTGCTCATCATTTGATATGCAATGACATCTTAACGCCAAGAGAATAAAAATAGCTCAAATGCCAGGTTTTGTGTAGTTGAGGATTTGAGGAAAATTGTGTATGATTTCCAAATAACACTTTGTCTCTGAGGTCGGGTTGTGTGTGACCTTTTATGGCTTATGTGCGACTGACCTCTAAAACGACAACATATGAGTTCTTTTCTTTTTGAAATACATAATCAATTAAGTATAAATTTCAATATTTATTTATTTTTTTTAACTAAATAAAAGAACCTGGACGAAAATAATCATTTTGATACAAAATATACTAGCCTCAACATGCCATATGAAGGTAAACCTAGTATTAAGCGTCTAAATGGCAACTTATAAAACAGCATTCATCTAATATACATGTATATATATATATATATATATATATATATATATATATATATGAGCAAACAGTTAATAAAACATGTTAAAAACACTTTGAAAAGGAGTTAAACACATATTTAATCTGAAAAGGAAACACTTGCTACGGGGATAGTCCTTAATCCGCGGAGTTTCGCAGAAATAATTTTCTTCTCATCAGAGGGTAGGAATTAGCAAAATGCGGGATCGGATTTTGCATACAAAATTATTTTATGAAAAAACAAGTAAGTCAAAGATCTTACTTGATAACAAAAAGTGGAGCAGAGGGTATATGGTGATGAAAAAGGTGATTACACGTGAATGGATAGTCTGGTGAAAGGTAAATTATCCAATGACGGTATAATTTAAAAATATAACTCCAAGAAAGTTAATTGAGTTTCCATTTGCACAAGTAAAATCCAAGGAAATCACGTAATTGGAAGATGGTCCAAAATAATCCAAAAGGCCGAAATCCATGGAATAATTCACAAATATGTGCAAAGAAAAGAAAAGGGGGAAATTCCAATAATATTAATAAAAGAGAAATACGACTGCCGAGACATAATAAGAAAGATCAGGGAAGAAGAGGAAAAAATAAATTAATATAAATATAAGATAGAAAAACAAATGTCAAAATGACCCAGGCAAAAAGGATGCTAAAAGGCGCGAAAAAATATAGGGTAAAAAAGAAAAATAGGTCAACTGAAATGTACAGGATATTACTAAAGAAAATGTCAGCAAGAGTTGTTAAAAGACACTAAACGGAAAAAAAAATAAATAAATAAAAAATAAAAAAAAGAAAATAGATAATAAGTAAATAAATAAATAATAAAATATAAAAATCAAAAATAATTTTTTAAGGGGAGAGGATGGCCGGTATCTGCAAATTCAGGATAAAGCAAGTAAGTATGTAAGTAAATTCATATAGTAAAATATAAGTAAATATACATGCAGGATATAGATGTGTGAGTAGATAGGAATATTAAGTCTAAGACGGAAATTGCAGATAACCGGCCAAACAAAGAAGAAATAAAGAAGTAAAATAAAGGATTAGTAAGTTATAAAGTATTAAGAAAGTATGTAGAAAAAAACGATAATGTTAAAAAAGAATTATATATCTATCTGAAAGGTTAAAGTAATAACTATGTAATTTCAAAATTACCATAATTAAATTTGGACTTATGTTCACAGAAAAAGATCAGTTCGTTGTTAGAATTTATTATATTGTTACTTTGAGGGGAAGTAAGTATAGTTATAGCTTCGGTTGTGCAGAGGCGACATGACTTAGAGGCTGGGTTATAAGACTTAACTTGTTTATGATAGTCCATTTGATTGAGAAGGGGGTATTGTTAGAGTTAAGTTTTTAATTAAAGTGGTTAGAGAAGTTCCTTGGTTATTATTAGAATTATGGTTGTTAAAAGAAGAAATGGGGTTTGATATTCTTTTCTTAATTAATGTTGAAGTAGCGCCGATATATGTATGTACTTTATTTAAAGTTCGATGCCTGATATTAATATTAATTTGCTGATTTGTATGAGTTAAATCGTTTAAATTTGGTTCATAGTGTTCAAAAAATTGTGGGACGATGATTATATGAGGACTATTTTGGAGGGGATAATGAGTGTTGTTAGTGTTAGGATGGCTGTTAGAAGAAATATTATTATTCTCATTATTATTATTATTATTATTATTATTATTATTATTATTATTATTATTGCTAGTTGTATGATTGTAGATGGAGGGGCTGTTCGAATGGTATATTGGATTAGTAACTATATCAGATGGGGGATGGGAAGAAGGATAACTTGAAGACGAAATACTAGTGTCTGTAATAGGAGGATTACGTGGGAGCTCAATAATTGTGCGTGAATATATAACATCTTTATGGATGCAATCATTATTGAGTGGACAAAGAGGTTTGCTATTACAATTACAGTTAGTTTTGGGTTAAATTGGGCAAGGAATGTTTTGAGCTGATTTAATGTTTTTTTTATTAGATGTTAAGATTCTTTGTGCTAAATTAGGCATTGTTGAATAAGAAATCCTGATTGATTTATTTGTTGAAAATAGAACTATATATGTGTGGGTAGTTGAAAGAGTTTTGTACAATGTTGAAGAATTCCTTAGGTATATTAGTTTTGACATTTACGCTAAATGGAGGATTAAACCAAATATTTTTCTTTCCCCTGATGCGACTGGGTGGGTTAGATGTATTGCGATTAGTATTTTGGTTTGCATTATATATGTAGCATGGTTCATTGTTATTGATAGCAGCAGATCTTGTTATGTGAACTGGGTTCTTACGAGTCATATTCTGTGTGATTACAGATTTAAGGCGGCCTGCAGGAGGAGCATAATGGTTGTATTTAATCGTTTCTTTGTGTCTTGAGTTCCTTAAGGCATTATTGAAGAAAGTAGCATTTTGATTAAAAGTTTTTTATCACCGGAATGAGCACAAATTCTTCTAGAGACGGATGGTACTATAGATTTTATAATTTAGCTTGGGTGGTTAGAAGATTTATGGACGTATAAAAGCGTAAGGTAAGGTTTATGATAGGGGCTATGAGTTTCGGTGTTAAGATTAAGTGTAACATCTAGAAAATTTGAAGTTTTTTTTGTTTGGTTCGATAATTATAGAAAGGACAAAGTTATTAAAGAAGTTATGTAATTTTTTAATTGTTTTGTTGTACTCTCTTGGCCTGGCTGTTGTAGTAACAAGGGCATCATCTCTTTAAAGACCCCCTTGGATGTGTTTAAAGTGGCATTTAAGTTTTTTCAGGAAGAAGAGTCCCACTAAATCGGTAACTTCTGAAGAGTCAGAAGCACCCATCAAAATGTCAAAATTATCAGGGGTGTCCGTTCTAGTCCAAAGCTTATTCTTAAATTGTATAAAGGACTTTCTCGCTAGAAGAATTAATTTAATTTCTAAATTAGTTAAGTCAGAATTTCATTTAGCAAATATTAAAGCCGTATTAAAAAGGATCGGAGAATTGATTGATAATAATTTTGGATGTAAAAGGTTATGAAGTTAAGGAGGTGTTTATTTTTAAGGGAGACAAACCAATTAATTACGGAATCTGAATTTAGCCAAAGAGGGAAACTTATTTTTTCTTTAATAGAAGGGATGATTATATCTAAGATATTTTTGCTTTCACACCTAAGTCAGAGTTAGATGGGCAGATTAATCTGATGGAGGGATTGTCATAGAAATTAGATTTATGATTCTTGAGGGTGAATCTAGGGTACCCAGAGAAATTATTTCAGTGAAGTTATGAATATTCATAGAAGTCCGTAAAAGTTTAGCTTCAGAATTAATGGAATCTAAAGTCTTATGAGGGACTATTTCATAAGATTTATTAAGATCTTTATACAAAAGTCTTTTATATTTAGGAAGGCAAGTTTATAATAATTTTTTGTCTTATCAGCAGGGATGAATATATGTTTATTCTTTTTAACTTTTTCGGCAAAATTATTTATTTTTAGAGTAACCGGATTATAATGGTGTTTTTGTTTCTTAAATTTAATTTTTGGACTAAATTTAACATGAAATTTTCAAACTCCTCAAGGTAAGGGTTGTATTTGGGGTGGGCAGTGGTTTTTAATCCGTAAAATTTGGCAGCAATTCTTTCGATTTTCTTTTGTTCTCTATAAGAGTTGATAGGGAGTTCATTTGTAAAGATTTCTGGGTGAGGTTGGTCTTCAAAGGAAATAGGCGCTTTAAGTTTATTTTTAATGCTTAAGTCATAGTGATAAGCCTTCCAGTTTACATTTTTTAGGAAAGTGTTCAAAGCGAGAACAAATTTGTGTATATATTCTTGTTGGGTAGTAATAGGGAGATTTTTGGCAGACAGAGGAATGTAGTTTAAACATATCTGGAGAGAATAAAAAGCTCAACCAAGCGGGAGCTTGTAATAAAATAATAATATTTATTTTATATATATATATATATATATATATATATATATATATACTTTTTTGCTGCAGCGTATTGGCTACTCTTATAGACAAGATCAAAGTGTAGTATTTGTTCTTCAGATGCTGCACTACTATTTCTTGTTCTCTTTCGGTGGAAGAGAAATCCTTCACGACTGAGACAATTTTTATTTTTGTACCTTTTCTCCACGTTAAAAAACGACCCTGGTGTCTAACTCTGTCCTGTGGGGAGGCATAGTAAATAGGTACTCTTATAGTAGCCACATTGATGGGAAGCCAACCTATCTGGATTAGCGTGTAGTAATGTAAATCTTTATATCACATTTAAATATTGGCATGTTGATTGCGTCGTGGGAATAAATAACGGAGAGGGAGTTTAAAAAATAAACAATCCGAGAATAAGAAAACTTTCTGGCTTTCTGGACCTCTTTACGAACGAGTAGGATTTTATAGTTAATGGTGAAATTCAGTACATTTTTTTCGAGAACCTTCCGTAGATATACTTGCAGACTAAATATAGGAATGTATTATTTCAGCGATACAACAGTTGCTGACTTTGACAAAATGCTTGAGTTATAAGTTAAGACATTCTCTTGTGCATCCTATTAAAAATGGCGATGTCAGCATTTGGCGCACCATTCGAGGTATGGCACTGTGCTCTATAGAAATATATGACACAAGCAGAACTACAAGTTTACTAGGCCGGTGAAGAAATTATACAATATTTGTGGTAGATTTGATAGCATCTCCTACATAGTGATTTCTTTGTCTGTGTTTTGAATCTTTCTGGCCGACGCTGTTAAATTTGAACATTCAAGAAAAGTGTTAGCGGTTATAACTGTCGGTATTTCTTGAGAATATGACCGTATGTATAAGCAGTTGCCTCAATGTATATAATTAGGCAGAGAGAAATTTAGTACTTTTTTTTAGCTAGATTGGGTAATGATTTAAATATTTTAACCATGAATTTAAGAGACTAATATGGTGATAATTTTACCGATACGTACTTAGGCCAGAGTTTGTGAGAACTGGAATCACAATGGCAATATTTTAGCTATGTTTAATTGTTTTCACATTTCCAATGTAACAATAAATTGTTTGTATATTATATAACTATATATTATAGATTATATTTTGTTTCTGGTCAAGCAGATTCCGTATCGGATGTAACATACATTGCTACAGTCATAATCTATTCGATGAGTCGCTACACTTCGCTGGCTGCCGAACTTTTAAATTAAATCAGAGAGGCATATTGTGCTTTAATCATTTAAGAGATTTGAGTAATGAGATTTAATAAAATTTAAACTACTGCATGTCAGTCCAGTCTAGGAAGAAGAAAATTCCCAAGTTTAAGTAAGGTCAGAAACTTCCAGAAGAAAATGATGTCCATTATCGTGAAACCTCGAAAATGAAAGGGTATAATTTTGCTGCTCGCCGGTTTGGTCGGAAGTATGTACGTGAAAAGCAGACAATGTTCTATGGGTTCATCGGAGCACATTCTATTAAATACTTGTTAAATAGTCAGAAGCGATGAGATAAAAGAGTTGAAACATAAGTTCGAATCATTTTGATTTGAGATACGTTTTTTTTAATCTGTCTGCGGAGGAAATATAATTACCGAATGGATCAGCCGAGATGTGATAACAATGTCTCATGCTGTGGCAACTTTGTAGACATGTGCGGTGATCTTAGGTGTGAGTATTTTACAAGCAGGATGAGGGACGTTACTTTCTTTGCAGCAGTCTTGAAAACGATGTTTCAATTTATGTTGCCATGAATGTAAAGCACAGGGATTTGAAAAATGACTTCTAGGATAATATCTTATTTGTCATTGCAATCGATGAAAAAACAACTTATTTTAAATTTGAAACAGAACAATTGGCAATGGGTTCCAAATGTTTTTTAGATACCATAATTACAGTCAAAGAATTTTAGTGAATGTTAATCAACAATATCACCTTTACATTTCCAATAGTTAAAAAATTCTGCAAATCTTACATGTCACGAATGTGAGGCCAAATGCATTTGTATTTACCTAAATATTGGGCAGAATTTATTAAGGATTTTGTAAAAGATTGTGTTTTTATTATTTACGGATCAGCAAATTAGTATGTATGAGAAGGCCCGGCTGAAGTTTTAAAATATCATATTATTCCATTAATTACTGTTACAATTATAAAAATTCTGGTTGGGCAAATATTATACAAGTCTCTACATTAGCTAAAAGCTAGTATGCAAACAATTTGTTAATGTCAAACTATTTCAGTTTTAAGCAGTAAACAGTGAAAATGACTTCCATATGTTTTTTTCGACCATAATTATCTTTTCGCTCTTTGCAAATCGCAAACTTTTGCCAAAAATAATCCCGTTTGCAGTGAGTAAAAGCCGTAACGATTCCTATTAAATACGTAATAGATAAAATATAGTCTTTCCCTTGAAAAAACATCTTATTTATAAATATTCTACACAAATTAATATTTCGAGCGGAGAAAAGCCCGATGGAAGTTGCAATCACTGTTTACAGAAGTGTATGTTTCTTTACTAGAA
Source organism: Euprymna scolopes (assembly GCF_053919585.1). Lineage (NCBI taxonomy): Eukaryota > Metazoa > Mollusca > Cephalopoda > Sepiida > Sepiolidae > Euprymna > Euprymna scolopes. Next base: position 148,315,638 of record NC_136489.1, read on the forward strand.
CAAGATTTTATAATAACAAAGTAGTCATATTTTATTTGACAAATAATATTTCTTTGAAAAAATGTTATACATTAAGAAGGTAGCATCTCTATATATAAATTCGTATTTCTGTCTGTTTGCTTGTTCACAATTATATTAGTACAATTTGATTAATACAGAATTTGATTAATGCAAAAGGTTCATTATTTATTTCATTCATTTCTCTATATAAACTATGATTCTTGCAAAATATACGATTAAGATGTGACCTCATTTGCATATTACATTAAGGAAAACATATTTTCTTAAATAGCGGTGTGTTAGTTATTGTTTATTATAATGAGAGAATTGTTTAAGTTTGTTATTTAAATTTGATTTATATTGATAACATATTTAATTTAATTTATTTTTCCCGACATCGATTATTTTAGAAATCGGTTTGAGTTATTTCTTTTCCTTGTTTGTGTTTGTTTACTTTATCGGCGGATATTAAAACTAAAATTAATTCACTCAAACGCATTATTTTTGGAATTGGTTTAGAAAAATAATTTCGAACTTGATTCCGCAATTAACGTTGTGGTCCAGTGGACTTTTATTTTAAAATAAACAAACAATCCACTCCGTCAAGTCCAAACTGGCATGGTTCCCACCTGTTATGGAATTCGGAACAGAAAAGTGTGCTCTATCCCAACTATCATCAATGGACCTGAGTTAATCTCCCCCTCATCAAACAAAGCATAACCCTTTACAAGAACCTCGCAGCTAATTCCACTCTATGCGACCAAGGCCGCCAACTCCCAATATTTCCTCCTGTATCAGAACAGAAGCTATGCGACATACAAATATATGTACGTAATGTTGCCAAGCTAATTAAAACTCTGTATTCCAGTAAAGCAACGGACCCCGAGGGCATTCCTATAATAGTGCTCAAAAAGCTTCAACCAGAGCATGCTCCAATACTTACAAAGCTGTTTAAGGGAAATTGCTTCCCAAACCCTGAAAAATCTCATTGGTATGCCCTGTATTAAATAATTTAGGTGATCGGTCATCTCCCTCTCAGTACAGACCAATAAGTCTACTATAAATCTCTCTCTAAATTTGTATTAAATAGAGAAGTAGTCAACCACTTCAGCAAAAATAACCTTCTTAGTGACATGCAATATGGTTTCCGTTTTGCCAGATCTACAACGGATATGCTTACAGTTATTTCTCATAGGATTAGCGAAAATCTCGACGGATTTCTCTCTAGGGAAATTTCTCTTGACATATCAAAGGCCTTTGATAGGGTATAGCTTAAAGGTTTACTTCATAAGATCAGCTATGCTATAGCTGGATATGTCTTCTCAATTATTAAATCATTTCTCTCTAGAAGGTTCATGAGTAATAGTTAATGGGCAGAAATCAGAAGCTCATAGTATTAATGCTGGAGTCTCTCAGGGGTCCATCCTGGGTCCAACTCTCTTCCGGATTTATATTAATTATCTTCCAAATCACATCCTTGATCGTGAGTCTGTGGTACTATGGGGAGAAGTTGCGGTTTACTTTTAATGCATATAAAACAAGCTTCTATCTTTACACCATCAACCTTCTGATCCCCATCTGACATCAATTGAAATGAATGGCGCTCGCCTTGGGGAGTCTCTATATTTTAACAAGCTTCTGGGCTTGACATTTACTCCTAATATAAAATGGAATATGTACATCTAATCCGTTGCCAAGGTCGCTGGATAAATGATGGGATCCTTCTATCGATCCAGTAGATATCTAACTGCTGATGAAATTCTCTACCTCTATAAGAACCAGGTACGTTCAAGGATGGAGAATTGCTGTCACATGTGGGCAGGAGCTGCTAGAATGACTCATCCTGTCTTGACAGAGTTCAGAATAGACTTCGTAGCCTCGTAGAGAATGCCCTTTTCTCTTTCCTGCAACCTCTTTTTCACAGAAGAGTCTGTTTTATCATTATTATCATGGCAAGTGCTCGTCTGAGCGCCAATGTATAGCCCCCCCCTCTAACCAAACATTCACGAAAAACACTCGTTTGGCTGTAAACACTATCAATAATTTCCCCCCACTCTTTATCTGTGCCTAAACCTAAACGTAGATTTCATGAACAAAGCTTCTTTCTAAGAAGAGCGCTCTTGTGCAACTTTCTCCCATTTACCTGCTTTGCAGCTGACTACAATATGGCCGTCTTCAAGTCAAATACAAAGAACTTCTTGATGACCCGTCCCCCTTAAGTAATTCAATTTACCAAAATTACACTACTAACAATTACTATGATAGTCATTTTTGACCACTGTACACTCTTTAACCCTTATCCTCGAGTGGTCTATAGGCCTTGATATGTGATGATTCCTTTGTAAAAAAATATCCAATTCAACTACGATTCTTTATTTAAAACAAAAACAAAAAAAATTCATTTACATGTATTTACCAGATTTTTTTACACATTTTTTTGACATTGTAATTGTTATTTTTTTTCTTTTAATGACACAATAAGTCATAACTTCACATTTTTATAACATAAAAACGTGTATTTCGGTTGACACAAATTCAACTTTGATATTTTGAAACTGAGTTATTTGCAAATCGTTTTCGTTGCAACAGACCATAAAGATAATCTTTCTAGACTGAGAAAGCCTTAAATAAATTCGCTTAAACTGGTATATAGTTTATAAAATGACGCTCCATATCCGGAGAATAGCTTCTCTTCGTATCATTTCTTCCGAAATATCTGTTGGGGAGTTTGTCACGTACTTTTAATCGGTTCTTTATTTTTGACATTTTTATTGGGGTAACGATGGAGTTGATATATAATAATGAAAAACTGCTCAACATCCTTAGTACAGCTGGTGTGTTCTAACCGAACTTCATGTTCACCCTAGCAACGCTGGGTACCAATGCTAGAATATATATATATATATATATATATATATATATATATATATATATATATATATAGGCATTTAGAGTAGTTGATATGATTATATTTATTAAAAGGTTAAATTTTGACATTCATAATAAAAAAAAATATAACGTGTTGTTTAAAGTGTTCTACTATAGACGGCATATTATTTTTTGTATTATTTGGATTACTAAAACGACTGTTCTCATTTCTGATCTTATTCCCAAGGCGTTTGGGTCATTGTATCATTCGACCTTTTTCAAATGACTCTTGTCGAATTCTCGAAACTGTTTAGTATCTTGAATGATACTGTTTATTTTCTTCACTAGAGGAACTTGGTCTCGTTTTGTCAGCCACACACACACACACACACACACACACACACACACACACACACACACATATATATATATATATATATATATATACATGATTATTTTATTTGGAAAATGAAATCCAGAAGAGTGCTCAAGTAAAAAGAAAATCCGTATTTATATTTTGTATTTTGTGTACAGAAAGTTGTTAGATGAGACAAGCCATTGGTACCGTCGGTTTCAAGCCCGATACTTAGGACCCTTTAAGATATCCATATCAAGCTCTCTTCATACAATACTCATCTATTCTATAACCGGAAGTGGAAATATATATACTTAACAAGTTCATGTTTTGTTAAATCCCCCCGTGTATTTATCGGATGATGATGATGATTTTATTAACTTTAAATTTGGATTATTTTAATTTTTAAATCTAATTTCCATTGAATTTTATTCCATATTTTTTTATATATAACATGATCTTAATTTGAAACCAATTTAATTTATAAATCTATTTTTATATAAAAATTCAAACTTAAAATTTATATCAATATCGATTAAAAACTTTAAATTTCGTTTAATTATATCGAATTACGTTTAAAAATTTCTTTTTAAAAAAATTATTTTAATTTTTTTTTTTTTATTTCTTTAAAAAATTCCAACTTTTCAAAGTTTGGGGAAGTGAGTATTTATCTAGCCTAAGGGATTTTCCTAGTATATTAACACTATTATATATTTTCCTATGGTTCTAAAATTCAAACAGATTATAAATTACATTTATAAAGTATGATTTTTAAAATTTTCTATATAATACATTAATTTAAAATATATAATACAATGGCGATTAAAATCCCATTTTACCGACTAAAAACAATTTTAGCATTTACAAGTTTACTAATTTTTTTAATATAAAGATATATATTTATATGTGTGTGTGTGTGTGTGTGTTATTTGCACAATGGATTCCACGATATTTGAAGTTCTTTTCTTAAAAACATAGATTTCCGATGTAAGGCTCATCTTTTCGAAGAATGTATTTAGCAAATTATTTATTATAGATAAACATATTTTTTCTGTTTGCACATATATTGAAAATAAATTAAAAAAATAAATTATTTGAAGGAAACAGAAAAGGACATCATTTTAAGGAGATCCAATAGGAGAATTGGATTAAACAAGAAAAAGGATATGTATTTCAAGTACGAATGAAACTACCTGAAATAAATATCCACTTTTTGTTTAATTCGATTCTACTGTTTGATTTCTTTAAAATGGTGTCCTTTTTATGTCTCTGTAAACATATTAGGATACATATATACAATAAACAGACAACCACTCTGGTATGTTTGCTAGCATATAAAATTTCTCCCAGCTTTGTAAAATTGTACACTCGAAAATGTGCTTAAGATTAATATATTTACAATTGAAAATACAACGTTAAAACAAATTTGCTACATAACGCGTTTACCACGGAATTCCGAACTAGCGAGAGGAGTGAATAGATTTAATTACAGTTTGGGAAATCAGATGTAAAATTTAATAAATCACCTTGAAATATCAATTCGAAAAACACGATAAATGCATGGACACAGTTTCACAGCAGAACGAGTTTTTACTGAACTTTAAGAGAGATTTGGGACGCTTCAAAATCCTTTAATTCTTCTTAACGCAATTCATTAATTCAATTTTCAAATATATCGATTTAACAAACATCACGCACAAACTTTACACATGTAACCAATTGTTCTCATATCGTACAAATACCATCTTCTATAATATAAACCTCACCTGTCGCTTGAAATGTATGTTAGTATGTATGTATGTCTGCCTAAAACTAACGACAGCAGCGACAGATTTTAACGAAAATAATATCGTTTTGGAGATCGACTCTCCGGACGACAAATATCGAAATATATGCTAAAAGCATTAATTCCTTCGCCCTCAACTGGGCAGTTTTCTACAGGGAAGGGTCGCTTTTTTAGCCGAAATTTTCGAAAGCCATCCCTTTCTTTTCAACTTTTTAATTATGTTTCAGTTTGAAGAAATATGGTATAATAAAATTATGGGGTGTTCCTCCGCGCCTGACCTCCATAGAATGGAAATATGTCACAAAATTTAACAAAGTTTCTTAATATCCACAGAATATTGTGATAAGCGTTTCAGTGTGAACAGGTATGACATAATAAATTATGGAGTATATCTATTTTATTTTTACTTTCATAATATTTTGCTTTGGTTTTGATACCCCCAAATTCGAAGTTATCTCTTTACAACCCTTCCTTTTCATAACCTATCATACTTTCATAAATCAGAGTCCATTTTCCGTAGGCTGTTTTTGAACCCAGTCAACGACGGGTGCTTTTGAAACTAGCAATTTACCATATATTCAAACACGGCAGTGTTTGAAATATATATATATATATATATATATATATATATATATATATATATATATATATATATATATATATATATATGTGTGTGTGTGTGTGTGTGTGTGTTTATTAAAAACAGTAGTCTACGGACACGCATGTTTCGGAGCCCTACTCCTCTTCAGCGTAGCTTGACTGTTGATATGATTCGAACCTTGGACCTTATGTATTTTACGTCCAGCGCCCTAATCCATTACGCTATGATGCCATAGACGATTTACTTTTTCGTCAACAGTCAACCTACGCTAAAGAGGGGTAGGGATCCGAAACACGCGTGTCCGTTGATTACTGTTTTTAAAAAATAATAAATAAACAAATACAAAAATACGTCCAAATAAAAAAAAATGGACGACTTTCTAAGAAAACACCGGTTCTCCGAGCCAGAGACATAAAACTTAATATCGTTTAAAAAATCAGCAACAAAACCACGTATATATATATATATATATATATATATATATATATATATATGTGTGTGTGTGTGTGTGTGTGTGTGTGTGTGTGTATACATATATACTATATATATATATATATATTATATACTATATATACGTATATATATACACATATATATACATATATATATATACTATTGAGATGTTACCTGAGTTAGAAGTGTTGCACATATTTTGAAATAAAGAATTACTAACAGAAAATATATTTGGCAGGCTATAAAGCAACGCATATTTTTTATTAAAAATATTTGTTTATTCAGGTATTTCTGATGATCAATATCTCTGTCAATAGAAAATCTGTTACTTTTTCTCTTTTTTATTTGCTGGCAGTGTGGAATCCGCTTTTAAGATTGGCATGACCTTCCTTATGTATTTACGTTCAAAATCTATGCAGCGTTTTTCTTTTTATAAAAATATTTATTTTATTATTAAATTTGATATATACTGGCGGTATTGGCCTAATTAAAATTTCAGTCGGTTAATATTTGGATTTACTTAGGTTTGAGATAAATTATTTGTGTTTTTATCTAAAATAAAAGAAAGGAAATTGCAGACAGATATAAAAAATTATTGAAGTCGAGTAAATCTAGTTGTCATTTTAATTAAGATTGCGTAAAATAGATATTAGGTGTTATAATAAAGTAATGATAGAATGTAAAAATATGAGTTAGAGAAGTGGTAAAGTAGTGATAGATATGGATGGATATTGATGTTCAAAGTATATTAAATAGTATTTAAGAGAAACAGGTTTTGAATGCAATACGGTGTTTGTTTGAAAACCTTCTAATTGTAAATTATAGATTTTAACATACACTAGGGACCTCAACTTTTACACATGGAAACATGTAGTTGGCGAGATGGGTGGAAAACGTTTAACCAGAGAAAAATTTCACTGTAATGAATTAATCTGCGCTTTAACTTATCTCATTGTTCGGATGCATACATACGTGCACACACACACACACGCGCGCGCATATATATATTGTGATGTGTGAGCACGACTGAACAATAATACCAGATAGCAAGAGAAACCCCCTTTATTACGATTCAAAGATAACACGAGATACTTCCTCTTTCTACAATGACAATCTACGGCGGATCAAATACAAACCAGGCATGCGTCTAAATACACCAACGGAGATTACTGAAGCGGAAATCGGCGAAACAGGCTAACGATTTTCCTATATAGCAGAAAAGAACAGACCTTTGGTTACTGCCTTTAGTTTCAAGCCTAGATACATATATATGCACATGTATATGTAGGTATGACAATGATTTTCAGCACCCATACAACAAAAAAATACCAGTTTAATCTAATAAAATGAAATTAATTTTTACTCTATATTGAAGAGGACTGGCTAAATTTTTAATCGCATATAAACATTATTTATTTTTCACTGAATAAACCGGATGAAATTTGATTTGAACGTCATAAAATATCCAAAACATAAAAATGAGAAAATAACATGGCGTCGCATATATACGATAAACAGGTCTTATAAAACCTTAAAATTATAATGCAAAAATAACTTAGTAGAAATATATATTATATTTTTTTAAAGTTTTTGTTCAATCCTAATCACGTGAAATATAACAGTAAAGTTTTACATTTGGCTGAAAATAAAACTTATATAAATAAAGTATCCAGAAAAAACTCATATTTTAGCAGATAGCAACTAAAACAATTGAGTTTCGGTTTTATATGGAACCGTAACATCACAGAATTTTCTTTCATATTAATTTTCAATATCGTTATTTTTAACCCGAAAAAATAATAATATAATTATTATTTATTATGTTTATATATATTTATTATATATATTATATTTATTATATTTATTATATTCCTCCAGTGTATTTTATTATGTAACAAACTAAGACGTAAATCCTTCATATTCTGATAGATTGTATATTATTTTATTTCATTTTTTTAAATAAGTCTATAAAACAATTATTTGATTTTTGATCGCGTATTTTTCATTGGTTACGTCAAAATATATACATGCATTTCAAATTTTACCGTTTTTAGCTTCTGGGTTAAGTTTTTGAAAATTCACCAGTTTTATGCAGCGTAAACAAAAATGAGATTTTATTAGAATCTTATTTCTTGAGAATACTGCAAAGATGAAAATAGATCAATTTTTATTTTACAAGGTTATTAATTGTTATAGGGATCGAAATAAAATAAAAATAGCGCCACTAAAAGTTTTTTTGGCCCGGCGACGGGCCTCACACACACACACACACACACACACACACACACAAAAAAAAAAACACATCTTTTTTATAACTATTGCAACAAAGAAAACAATATTTCATGAATATAGAGAGATGTTCTATAAACATTATAAAAACAACTTCCTAACTATCTCCCGTCCGCTCCCGCTCGCTATCTCCTATCTTTTTCTCTCTCGCTTTTTTAAATCTGCGCAATCGATTACGATTGTCGCTGATTTAAAAAGAAACATTCTGGCAATCTCCGCTACTGGATTCTCTTGCTGTATATATCGTTCCCATCTCTCTGCATCTCTGTGTGTCTCTCTTTCTTTCTCTCTCATAAGTAAAATATTCCAAACTGTTTAACTGTTTTATAGTTAACTATATATTTTTCAGTACCCTTATAATAAAAATATATAAAAATACATACACTTTTTTCCTCTATTGATTTTTGTAGTTTGTTGGATATCTTTACAAATAAGTTTGTTTATTTATATTAATATCTGATATATCAAACTGTTTACAGATTTTCCAATTTCTGCTTATATACCTCAATTGACAGACCTACCGGCGTGCTTGAAAGTCAAGGTCTTACCGATTATCTACCGTACAGTTTAACGTAAATTTCATTAATTAGGGAATTGAATTGAGTATTTTACTTAAATTTCTTTCCCGGAAAAATTTTCGACATTGCGCACACATTAACATTTTTGTGGGGGTTAAATTTGTTCATTAGGTCCAGCACTAAAATTTTCTTTAGAACAACGACTTATATAGGGTTTTCATTATGCTAATTAAGAAAATCTCATTCTAATTTTATGTAGGGTTTTCATTATGCTAATTAAGAAAATCTCATTCTTATTTATAGAGATATAAAGACGTATATCATGCAGTGTAATTCACTAGTTGCCAGGCTTGAACGCACGCGCAATAAACAAGTCTACATCCTTCCTACCAACAGTGACGTCCTTTTTTTAGCATTTACGCGTTGGTATGCTGACAAAGATTATCATGATTAAATTTGGGGGAATTATTTCCCATCCTCTGAAAAGGGGTTGTCTGCTCCGAATACCCTTCTTTACATGAGGGTGTCTATTCTGAATGTCGTTCTTAAATTGGGTAGGTTGGTGGTGTCTATTCAGAAAGCCGTTCTTAACATGCAAGGTTAAAGATGACTATTCCAAAGCCGTTCGTAACGTGACAAGTGAAGTGAAAAAGTCGTAATTGTTACTTTTAAATGTTAAAAAGACGACGTACAACTGGAATTAAATTTATTACTATTATTAAAAGAGGAACGCTTGAACAATAAAGGTAAACTACTAGGACTGCTACCACTGAGTTCGATCGTTCTACAGAGTCCATAAACTGTGAAAATCCCTAGCTTTTAAAACTTCTGTTCATACTTTCCTTTATTATTCTAATGGACTATTTCTCGTGCGTTCATTATATATAATACTAGCATTTCAGCCCGGCGTTGCCCGGGTGTTTGGAGGTGTATGCTGAGCAGAAAAACAAGACAAAAAAATCGGTCATTTTTTTTAATTTTGACCCCTATTATGACCCCTTAAAATGTATTATTTTGGGCTCGAATCAAGTTATTAAGTTAGATCCATGTCCAAGAAATCTATATCTAAAATTTCAAGTGTTTAGACCCAAAATTGTCGGAGGAGTTTGGTAGAGTTCTCAAAGAGAACGTTGACGCCTTAACAGCCAAATTTCTGGCCGAACACAAATCACATCGATTTTCCCAAACCTCAGTACCCTGTATATCAAATTTCGAGTCTGTAGACTAAAAGTTGACAGAGTTATTGCGTAGGGAAATGTACACAGACACACACACAGACACACAGTCACACACACAGACACACATACACGTTCACTTTTATAGATATGTAGATGATGTATATAATGTATATAATATATATATATTATAATATATATATATAATACATATTATATATATAGTTTTAACAAAAGAGCCACAAAAATATCAGAGCGTCTTAATTTGCGCTGAACATCTACAGAATGCCAACATCAATACATTACATATGAATAAGTCCGCTGTGGAATTTCCACAGGCCCCGCTTGTTAAATATTGATATAAGTGAATATTACATTAATTAAAGTGAATGTTTAATTTAATCTTTGCTCTGAATAAATTACGTACATTTTATTAATCTAATCTATCTGATGACTGAATGTCTGTTGAATGTCTGTAATGAGGAAAACAGCTTTTTGACATTTAAATTTAGCCTCCTTTTCTATTTTTCTCTTCTCTACTTTCTTTCTTATATTTCTTTTAGTCAAATCTTACGGTTTTTACTATAAACACTCACACGTATGATTTCTACTAACCCTTTCTCTGATTTTTGTAAATCTATACATACATAGTATTATATTCGCATACCGATGCAACGTCAAGTAATCTGGTTTATTATTATTATTATTATTATTATTATTATTATTATTATTATTATTATTATTATTATTATTATTATTATTTGAAAAATAAAACAAATAGATTTTGGAAAATGTTGATTTTCAGCTTGGAATGTTTAGTCGGGAATTTAGGACGATCACGGACATCCAAATCAAAATCGGTAATTGCATAATTAAATATTGGGACAGTCTGTTAAACAATCGTTGGGGAATGTCGATTCTTGAAGTGAATTTAATATTGCGTCTGTCCAAGTTTTTTCTCGAAGTTTTCCGAGCAAAAATTAAACACATATCGTCTGACCCTCTTTTATTTAACTTTTTCCACCACATATATATGTTGTCATCGCTTAGTCTTCTTACTATTTTTCCTCATATAATATATATATATATGTGTGTGTGTGTGTGTGTGTGTGTTATATGCGACGCCATTACTTCAAAAAATCCTTCTCGTCACAGCAGTCTTTAACACGTAATTTATGCCGTAAATTGAATTTCTAAATAAAAGATATTTCCCTGATTTGTGGAATTTTAAGATATTTAGAAATTTATGCTAATTTTTCTATTTTCTGGCAATTTTAAGTGTGTATCGCGTTATTACAACTGTCTAAAAATGTATATTTTTGGTAATGAAACAATATTCTAACTTCATATTTCTATTTATATGAAATACAGAACATATTCAGTAAGAATATTAACAAAAAACAAGAACAAATTTCACATTAATTTGTTTAAGGAAATATTTATTCATCAATATAACTCCCATTCTTCAAAATCATTTTCAATAGCCTCTTGTCAACTGATGATGTCAATCGGCGGATTTGAAATGATGTGATGCTATAGGAAACTTCCAAAATCTTCCCCCAAATTTCATCCTTCGACGAAAATTGAACACCTTCTTCATAAACTTTCATCTTTATTATTTACCAGAGTTGCCTTCTTCATAACGTTCATCTCTATTACCGACCAGAGCTGTTCAGTTGGGTGTGTATCTGGAAAAAAAGGTGGGCATGTCATCAAATTCTATCCATTAATGCCTAATGACTAAGATTGTGTAGCCTTGGCTGAGTTGGATGGCGCATTTTCGTGCATAAAAATCAATTTACGGTGATACGCCAATTGAAGGTCATTAAGCCATGGTGGCAAATGCTCATCTATATAAATAAAACAGTATACATATGTGTGTGCGTGTGTGTGTGTGCGTGTGTGTGTGTGTGTGTGTGTGTGTGTGTGTGTGTAAATATCTAACAGGTAAACTCTTAAAGTACTGGTCATATAACATTGAAATTCTCAGGAAATAATATTCATACACCGAGGATGGTTCATAGCGAGTGATATCTTTGTTTACATACATGAATAACGCATACAGAGATCAGCAACTTTACATATAAAATACATTAACCACTGGCCGACATTTTTGCATATGCACACACTTAAAACAGCATTACCCTACATATTTTGATTGTATTAATAAAAAAATGAAATACATAATTTTCCCTCGCAGTTTTGAATTGGTTAATACAAAGAAAACCTATATATCTTTTTATTATTCACTTATCGAAGACATACCAGTATATCTTTTATTATTATATGACTGATTAGATGAGCAATTATTAATTACAAAGAAATATTCAGTATTTTTACAGTGTACGCACCGTGTTATATTTCAGATAGGATTTTAAAATTAAATTAATTTTTTATGATATCGTTCTTTTTATTAATCACCCAGCCAATGAATTACAAATAAATTAATAAATAAATAAATAATCACCCCCCTTATTATCACCGAAACTATGCTAAAAACGTTACATAAAAATTAAAAAATGAAAGGTCAATTTAGCGTTTCAACATTCGACCAACACTCGGCTGAAACCGATGATTGCCGGTCTCAGTCGATCTATGCTTGACGGGAATTTCCGAAAATCCGGGTAAAATTATGCAAAAGTCCCCAAAATTCTTACGTTTCGATTGCATGCATTTTTTTCAGATCTTACATGCCATTTACGAAACATACCTATATATATTTTATTCTTTTATCGATTAGATGAACAACTGTTAATACCAAACAGAAAACGCCACATTTTCCCGAATTCATTTAATATTTTTAGTTTTTCTGATAGAGCTTTTTTACACAGGACATTATACCAACACAAAATACAGGTTTATTTCTAAAAAAAAATATGTCTCATATATTTTATTTTATTTTCATCTTCCTGAAAAAATGACTCATAGAAACACCTTTAACAAATATCTTAGTGACCCCTGTTTTTTTTTTAAATATTTTTAAATGTTATTTAAAATATTTTAAATAACATGAGATATTTTCCATTTATCATAAAATACATGCACTCGATTATCTACGAACTGCAATAATAAGTAACAGATTTGCATGAAGAATTAAAAATAAAAAAGAGGAAAAGGTTGACACGAAAGCAAGCATTCAAATACAAACAGAAGCTTTCTTGTTCATTATTTTTTTAACGAAATTAAATAAAATTTGATGTTGCTCTAAAAATGAAATTTTATTTATAAAGTTTCGTTCATTCCCGCCCTCGCATCGATACAAGTGCCAATCGACATTACTTTCTCTTCAAATTAATACATCTCTCGAAATGATATCATTTATTTACATAGATTCTTCATTTTTCTTGAAATAATTTATTTTTTCATTAAACTCTTAGGTGAAAGTGCAAAGCAGTTAACAAGTCCCCTCCCCATGTTAAGAATAGCTTTCTAAATAATGTTATTATTTTAGCATGGTTCGTACACTGTAGAAGTACAAAACATTCTGTCAAGACGGGCGTCTCGAATCCTCTGTCAAATAAATGGAACCAAACTCCCTAATCAACGTTATGTTACTATGCCAACAATATATAAACAATGAAATCGGTATTTCAGAAGTAGAGTTTTAAGCAAGCGGAACTTCTTTTTAAAAAATAATCAATATGAAAACGACTTTAAAAAATAAATAAACACTTTTTTATTTTAAACAATATAAATATGTTTCTTTTTATTTTAAACAATATAATTCTTTTTCCTTTTTATTTTAATCAATATAAATCGTTTTTTTTTATTTTAAACAATATAAATAGAACATTTTGTATATTTTTTTTATTTTTATCTATTTAACTAGAAGTTTAGTGCTTATGTATTTTTGGTACTGCACTATTTTAAAATAGCTTTTTCAGGTTAAATTAAAGTTTCACGATATCTTTGTTTTTATTAAATTGTTGGCTGGATGCAGAAAATACTTACAAAACCCTCTCCACTTCCCATGTTAAGAATGGCTTTCGAAATAATAACATTGTTTCAGCACGGTACATAAAATACATAACCACCGACCTTTTTATAATTTTTAACCGTAAATTTTTACTTAGTTTCTACCTCAACATTTTCCTTTAAAATGACGACTTTCACTGGTTTTCTGGTATGCTGAAAACAAATATTTTATATATTAAATATTTAAATTTTCCACAAATAAGTAGGTTTACGTATATTAAACAGTATAATCTTTATGTTAAAAGTGATGACCATAGTTGTGAAAGCGAGTACACGGGAAAATTAATAAATTTCAATATAATTGAAAGAGAATAAAGCGATAAAATCATTAAAAGTCGCAATAGAATACACGTTCTTAATATTAATTTGTGTCATTTATAATTACTCACGTGATTTAATAATAATCACGTGATTCAATTTTAATTAAAATAAAGCTTTTTTACATTGTGTAAAATTATAAAAGTTCTATCTATATTGTTTAAACTTAAAGGTTCACATAGTTTCAAATGATAAAATGTTCTATTTTTATATTGCTTTAAAAACGTTTCCATTGTTTATAACTATGAAAAGTTATATTTATATTGTTAAAACTTGAAGGTTTTCATTGTTTCAAATGATAAAAAGTTCTATTTTTATATTGCTTTAAAAATGTTTTCATTGTTTATAACTATGAAAAGTTCTATTTATATTGGTTAAATTTTTTATGTTTTCTGAAAATATAATATTTGTATTTATATTAATATTGTTTATCATTAAAAAAGTATTAATTTTTTAAGATTATTCTAAGAAAAGGTTTACATTGTTCTCATGGTAACATAACTGATCAATTGTAATCTTTTGCAAGTGTTGCCTGGGTTATGGAATTCATATCAACCCATTGATTGCGTTATTGATAGAGATCAGGCAATAGAATTTCCTGTAGAATCCTGAATTCATTACAGCCACCTGCAACCCCACATCATAACCTTATTTGAAGGAACGAGTCCCAGTTATATTATTAAGAAATATTGATCCACCTAAATCGTGCAATGGCACACGGTTAGCAAAAAAATCTTTGAAAACGAATGCGCTGGGAGCTATTATAATAACTGGACATTTTAAGGGTGAAACTGTTAATTTCTCGGATTCCTTTGATTCCTTCTGACATACCATTTTAGTTCAAGCATTTAAAATTCCCAATAAAAATTAGTTTTCTCATGGTTATAAATAAAGCTCAAGGACAAAGTCTAAAAGATGCTGGACTTAATCTTCAGACATCTTGCTTTTCTCATGGTCAGTTGTATGTTGGTTTCTCAAGCATTGGAAGTCCTGAAAACCTCTACATTTACGCACCTGTTAGAGGTCACACAAAAATTGTTTATGTAGAAGTTCTTCAAAATTAATGCTAGAGGTTCATTTACCAGTGTTCAGATATGCACTGGTGGAAACTGAATTTTAATTATTTCATTAACAGAATAGATTACTAATGCCATCTTTATATATATATTGTACATTAAATAGTTAAAACAAAGAGATTTAACAGTTTTCAGATATGCACTAAAATATAAAATAATTGCAATTCTTACATCATATTTTGAAAGAAAGACTAGAAGATAAAAGATTAAACTATAAAAAACAATTAGGTCTAATGTCGAGACCTCTATGAAATAAAACGCACAACTGTTCCCACCACATCCGTGGAAAAAAGGAAATCCTTATAAATTTATGTTTTGTTTAATCTATATTTATTATAATGTATGGGAACAAAATATTCAAATATATCATATACAATCCGGCAAGGCCGGATACTTCAGTTGGTTTAAAAATAAAATATAAGACTGGCACTCAAATTGCCGAATTAGTTTATCACAGATTATTCCAGCCCAAAACATGAAATCCTCACCTCCCAGTTGATGACAGAATCGATGAGGGGTAGGGAATCCAAAAAGGGTTTTGTAAGTATTCTCTGCATCCACCTATCTGGTTCATCAAGGGTTGTTCTGGCCTCATTGGTGAAAAGAACATTTTCCAAGCTAGTTTTCATGTATTTCTGAGCCGAAGCCAAACGTTTTTATCTTATGAGTTTGGTTTAAAAAAAATCTTGCTATGGGCTTAATGCTTCTTGCAATTTCGTTTAAGATATTGCAGCGCGTCTTTCTGGTCAAGGAGGGTATTCCAGCCTTGTCAAATATAGCAGCATTATTGTCGTCAGGTTACTTAATAATAACACCAAGGGCAGAAACTGACTTTCTTGTGTTCCTTGGTTTGAAGTCGTCAATCGACCCTTTCAAGGCATTTTGGGAGACCAACAATGAGGTGATACACACTAAAACATACCGGAAAATAGAATAATTAACATAATTTTCAAAATATTTGTTCATATTCCACAAAATTCAGTGAAATAAGACCCTTGTAGCGCCCTTCCAGTCTATTACAAAATTTAAAAAAGTGTTGACTTGCAATAAAGCGATACACAGAGTTTATATATATATATATATATATATATATATATATATAATATGTCTGTGTCTGTGTATGTGTATACATGCACACTCATATATATACATATATATATATATATATATATATATATATATATAGAGAGAGAGAGAGAGAGAGAGAGAGAGAGAGAGATGCTGGTTATGTTGGGCGAGCATCCTTGCATATTTGACTCGTATAAACCAGCATGTTCCATCGAAGACCAGACAAGGGAGGATGGGGTCTGATGGTCTCCCTCCTTCTGCAGCCTTGGACTCTGCTATTGGCCAGCATTTGGTTGACAACCCGTGCTGTGCCGATAGATATAAAATAGAATGGTTCGAGGTGCTACATAGAGCGGACTCCAGAAACCATTTAAAGATTTTGGAGTCTGTCTCTATTGCGGTGTCTCAACCTTCTTTGTGCCGGCAAAAAGAAACATCAAATATATTGTTTCTCTTTGGGGAACTTTGAATCTTTTCTCCCGTTGATTTTTTTCTTTCCTCGTTGTGCCAATATTTTAATCGTTAATAAATTTATTTTAGTGCCCACGTACTTTTGGCACATTCAATAAGTTCCCCATTAGAACTCTTTATTTTCGACATAATATTATTTTGTACGCTATCGATTTGCTTCTGATGAGATGATAGCCGAAAGAGCTCTTGAGAAACTTCCGCCTATTTTATTCAAAACAATATATATATATATATATATATATATATATATATATATATATATATATATATATATATATATATATAGGGTGTTCAAAATTTACCGTAACGATATTCTTTTATTTTCTGCATTTAACAAATTATTTATATTTTTTATGTTTTTCAGGTGTATAAATCTAAACTATAACTGAAACTTTAGTTTTGATCAGAATGCCGCAGGATTTACAAAATAGAACCGCCATTGTAGGGCTATTCAAATCTGGGAAGACAGCACCTGACATAGCAAAGACCTTAAATATCAACAGAATGTTGGTCCGGCGGACACTTAAACGGTTCAAATGTACTGGCGACATTGTTAATCTGCCTGGTCAAGTAAGTAAATGGAAATTCGGTAAATCTGTTAACAAGTGGAACGGCTAATCAAGAACTTCTTTATGTTAGACTTGAAGACAACCATATTGTAGTCAGCTGGAAAGCAGGAAAACGGAAGACAAGTCCACACGCGTGCAGTTCTAAGAAAGCTTTGTTCATGGAATCTACGTTTAGGTTTAGGCACAGATAAAGAGTCGGGGGAATTATTAATAATCTTTTCAGCTAAACGAGTGTTTCTTCTGAAAGTTTGGCGAGGGGACCATAAACTGAAGCTCAGTCGAACACTTTCCATGAAAATAACGATACAGCAGAGACAAACTCGCACATCTCTTCTGTGAGATAAAGGTTGCAGGAAAGAGAAAAGAACATCTTCAACGAGGCTACGAAGTCTATTTTGAACTCTATGAAGGCAGGACACGTCCTTTCTAGCAGCTCCTGCCCAGGTGTGGCAACAGTATTCTTTCCGTGGACGTACCTGGCTCTTATATAGATAGAGAATTGCATCGTCAGTGAGATATCTACGGGATCGATAGAAAGATCCCACCATTTTTCTAGCAGCCTTGGCAACATACTTGATGTACGAGTTCCATTTAGGATCAGGAGTATAGGGCAAGACCAGAAGCTTGTCAAAACTTGAGGCCTCCTTGAGACGAGAGCGATTCATTTCAATTGATACCAGACGTGGATCAGAACGTTTATGATGTAAAGATAGAAGCTTGGTTTTTAGATGCATTAAAAGTAACCAGTCACTCTTTTCCTCATTGTACCACGTGCTCAAGATCAGATGATAGAGAATCGGAGAGAACTTGGTCGTTTACTGTCTTATATGCGCTACCATAAATGGTAGTTCCATCAGCATAAATGTCTACAAATGAGGTAAGGATGTGATTTGGAAGATCATTACTGTAGATCAGGAAAAGAGTTTGGCCCAGGATAGACTCCAGCATTAATACTGTGAGCTTCTGATTTTTGCCCCTCAACTACTACTCTTATGAACCTATCAGAAAGATATGATTTAATAATTGAGAAGACATTTCCACCAATACCATAGCTAGAGATCTTGTAAAGTAAACCTTTATGCCATAACCTATCAAAGCCTTAGATATGCCAAGAGAAATTGCCCCAGAAACTTGCCTCCGTCAAGAGATTCGCTAATCCTACGAGATATAACTGTAAGCACATCTGCTCTAGATCTAGCAGAACGGAAACCATATTGTGTGTCACTAAGAAGGTTATTTTTGCTGAGATGGTTGATTACTTGTATTTAACACAGATTTCAGCAACTTACTCATGACGCACAGGAGACTTATTGGCCTGTACTGAGAGGGGGATGAGCGATCACCTGAATTCTTAAATACAGGGCATACTGATGAGATTTTCCAGATTGATGGGAAGCAATTCTCCTTAAGACAACGTTTAAACAGTTTTGTAAGTATGGGCGCTAGTTCTGGTGGAAGTTTTTTGAGTACTATAATAGGAATACCGTCAGGGCTAGTTGCTTTACTGGAATAAAGGCTTTTGATTAGCTTGGCAACATCACGTACAGATATATGTATATCACATGGCGTGTTTTCTATATATATATATATATATATATATATATATATATATATATACGTTTTATTTTTATTACCGTTTTTTTTCTGTTTAGTTACATTATTGTTTCAGATACGCGACCGTTTTTTGGCCGTTATGTAGCCTCCTCAGACTTTACAGAAAAGATCGTTTATGCTGGAATGAAAGAATGAATGATGTCAGAGGAGGGAGCGAGAAAAGCGGAAAAAGAGAAAAGGGAGAGGGAGTGCTTGGTCGGTAGTGCTTTAGTTTTGGAGTTCAAGAACATTAGGTGGTTGTGGGAGGTCTGGGAAGTTCATCTCTGGTGTGGCTAAGGACATAGGGATATATGGAGGGGAGGGAGATATGTAGGGGTAGGAAGAGGGGGTTACTGTTAATTTCGGGTTCTAAGATTTAGGTTGTTGGCGTCTCGTTAGTGAGATGATTTCTTGGTAAGTATGTCTTGACCTGTTGGGTGTTCGCTTAGGCTGGTAGGCGGTGGTTATCTATTTGTTTTTATTTGTTGTTAAGTGCTTTGAGAAGGTTAGCCTGGGGCCGTACACACGAGCACACACATGCGCGCATACACACACACATACACATAAAGAAACGCCAACATGTATACATATATCTCCACCTCAACATGTAAACGCATGCGCATATACACTCGCATTGCTCCCGTTGACCTCAATTGACATTAAAGTGTTAAGTTGAGTACGAGTGCGTAAGCATGGATGCGCACAAATACACACACACACACACACACACATACATCCATGCAGGCGTATACATGAGCCTGCATGCGTATATTGATTCAGACATACAAGCATTCCCACGCATATATGCAAGCATACGCGCAAATACAGATACTTATACTCGTGAACACATACATCGACATACGCACAGCTGCACGCTCATACATACATATGTGGACAGCAGGTAGCGGGCACATATACTCTCACATACACATACATATACATAAGTACGTACATATATCGATACCCTCATGTACACACGAACACACACATGGACTCATACATGCATATATACACATACACACATACCCAGATATACAGACAGTTATTGGTATAGACATATTCGTCTACATAGAGGTAAATCTAAATTCATTCGTGTATATATAGATGTAATACTTTCGTTGAACGTAGATATGAGTATACATAGATATAAACATAAACTCATTCCTAGGTGCATAGACGCAATATTTTCGTTAGTGGAGGTTTTTAATCATTTGATGTGGGTGCACATGTGAGCACCGACGCACACACACGCATATACATACACACATACAGATACACATCCCCACACGCATGCATGAACACACCTATACATGCATACATGCATACACATATGCACACATACATACACCCATACATACATCTGCAAAGATATACACCTACCCGCACATACGCACCGATATCTACGCACGCATATACATACAGATATACAGCGTGACACGTCTTAAAATATGGACACAGGTTCCACACACATGTACCTACATACGCAATAATACACGCACTTGGGATAGTGGTCCTAGGTAGCCATACTTATAGATTTTGGGGAGGAGTTTGAGTTAGTTTTATGGGGATTCCGTACTGTAGTTATTGTTCTAGGTTGGGGTATTTGGTTTCTAGGGTATTATAGATCAGTTTAGACGGAAGGCTATATTGGGGTGTATGCCCATAAGACACCGGTCAGTTATACATTTCAATACATACTTACCTGTGCAGGTGTAAATCCACATAGTTATATGTAAACAATTTCCCGTGTTAAATCGTGGAGGTTGCATATATGGTATGCTTGGGTTGGGTGGGTGAGTTTGGCTAGGGGAAGGAGAATTGACGCCGATTATTGGGTGGTTATGTGGCGTTTAGAGTTGGTGGTGATTGAGGGTATGTGTTATTTTGTTGGATATAGAGGGATTCTTAGGGGGAGGGTGATGTAAGGTGTAAGGAGAATTGGATAAGGGGGTTTAGTTGAGTATATGTTATGGTAATTTGGTGCATGTGGTAGGTGGTTGTATTAGAGGTATAATTTAGGGGATTTAAGGTGATGTTGTCTAAGGGATGTTTTAGAAAGGTGTATAGTTGCTAAGGAGGTGGGATTTGTAATGCTTATAGTTTATGGTTGTTCCCTGTTTTTTGTTTAGTAATTTTTCTCTGTCTTTAAAATTGGTTATAAGGAGTTTCTAGTTTAGGCAGAGGAGACATGGGGAGTTTAGGGATTTACATGTGCTAGATTTTCTAAGGATTTCCCATTTAATGGTTAGTGTAAGGTTATTTTGGTTAGTTGTAGATAGTGGGTAGTTAATGAGGTTTTGTTAGGGTGGTTAGGGTTTGTGAAGGAGCATTTATGCACTCTAAATACATCCTTAAACGAGGTGCCGCCCAGGCCAATATAGTATTTTTTGTCGTTTGGGTTTTCTGTAGGTGCGATTGTAGCTTTATGTACTACTTCTGTTTGTAGACATTGTTGATTAAGTGGGCATTCCGATTTTTTGGTGCAGTTGCACTTGTTCTTGTTGGTGTTGTTTGTATTTTCATCTTTGTTAAGTATTTTTCTGTTATGTTTCTGGATTATTTGTTCTAGGTTGTCTATGCAACTGTAGCTGAGTTTAATTGTGATTTTGTTGAAGATTTTGTGTAGTACGTGGTTGGGCGGGAAGTGGTGTTTATTAGTTGGGAGAATTTAGTGTCATTTTTTGTTTTGACCATTGTATTGAAGGGGGTGGGTTTAACGAAATTATTTTCCTAATTCTATTTCTCTTGTTTCGGGTATTGGGTGGATTGGGTTTAATGTAATTAAAGTTGGTGTTTGGGTGACCACTTTCCTTAAGTGTATTTTCGTAGTGGGGTTTGTGTTTGTTAAAATATTTGTTTGAAGGGTTTGTATTTGTTATATATATATATATATATATATATATATATATATATATATATATATTACTAGTTACCTAATTTCCGGCTTTGCTGCGGAAAGAAAATTAAATAAAAATATTTAGCCGCTTCTACACTATTAAGACTAATTTTAGGAAATCATAATACTGAATTTGACATGAAAACAATGATATCTACGTATTACCAATATTTTAAAAATGATTATATCCAATAATTACGAAAATCGGTATGGTCGAAAATTATTTATTAAAGAAAATGAAATAGAATTTGATGAAAACGATACTAAGACACAGGAGAGTTCAAAAGTGAGGTACTTTTCCGTTTCGATTTTAACAAGATGTCGGAAATTTTTCACGTGCTACCACGATTAAAGTTGTTTTTTATTATTCAGTAATGTTTAGGTAATTTGGACTGCATAATTTGGAAGCTACTATTGTAACTTATTAGAATTGACAAAAAATCAGTGAAAACCATCGAATTTTTAATCTGAAAACTCCATTTATCGACTACAAAATCTCGTCCCAATCGTGTAGAAGCGCCGAAAGTTAATAATGGACATTTACCGATTCATCACAACCAAAAAACGTTAAAAGCATATCTGCCAATCTTTTCTGTAATTTCGCGTCGATTTAAAGTAGTAATGTGATAGCCAGAAATACCATAGTAAACAAGTTAAAAAGCAAATTATCCACCGTTTTGTTTTAGTCATGAAATACAACGTTAGAAAGAGAAAGCGTTAGAAAGTTTCCTGAGCGAATGTCGTATGTTCCTTAAAAAAAACAATAGTTAAAATTTATTCATCGATGTGTATTTTACGGACTGTGGTAAAAGAATAACCTCATTATTTAGAAACCAAGTACGAACATTCATTAATTCGATATTATTTTTACTATAAGCAGGAGCTAACGCTTAAATTATATTTAAGTTGAAAAATTTTTATTTAAAATAAATATTACCTAAATAATAGAACTACAAATTTGATTAATCAAATTTTGTTAGTAAATGGAAAGAAACTCGTACTACCTTATCGACCTATTATTTGTGTTAGTTTAAGCAAACAAGGTAACAGTGTTAAATACAATTATATATGTACTTGTTCCTCATAGTGGTGTATATATACAGAAATAAATGCGTCCTTGAATATATGTATAAAGTCGTGCAGTATTGTGAATTTGTCTATCACGTATTAATGTATCAATGAGCGCGTGCAAGTGCGCGTGTGTGGTTGAGTGTTGAACACATATATAAACAGTTGAATAAAAGATGAATACATATTGACAGTTAGAAAACGGACTACTAACCTCATCAAATATTTTATACGTGTGTGGCGCACGGACAAATAGAGAGGGCTTACGTTCTCCATTCCTTGTGTTCTGCAGCGGTTGGTACGTGATTTAAAATCTGTAATAAAGGTACGTGTTGCATTCGGAAAACACCATAGGAAATCCTGATTATACTATTGACACAGCTTTTATTCCAGTTTCGTAACGTTGGAAGTCGCAATACTATTTACTAGATTTCACATCTGTTTTCATTGATGTAAAGTGACGAGCGTGCTCTGCGAATCTTCCGGAAACAAAAAACGCAACTTGCCTTTTCCATCAGATTATAAACCTCATATGAGTAAACCATGCATTTCTTCTCAGCACATGATTACGTTATCTATTACCTCGTAAAAGGAAAACTTTTGTTACTGCAACATATTTCCCGTTTGCTTTCCTCAAGAACAGAACCATCCATGAGAATACTAAGAAAAGGGAGGCACGCCTACAATTTAAAGACACGGGCTGAGTCTTAATATGATTAAACGGAACACGATATATTGTACTCTAATCTAATTCAAAGTCACTATTTAGTTTAGTTACATATTTCTACCATTTCAAAGGAGATGGGCGAAAAGCAAGAGCATAATAGAAAGTTGTATCATCAGTATAGATATTGATTTTATGGACAATATTATCTAGAACATCATTAATTTAAAGTTAAAACAGAATTAGCCTTTAATAGAATTATAGAAACACAAGCATTTATAGAAAATAGAATAAAGGCCCACCATCGTTAGTTACACATAATTATTGATCAGAAAGAAAAAGATCTAGTGATGTCAGTATCGTCAGCACCAATACTATAACGCTGAAGGTTATGAAAAAATCAGAATGCCACATTCTGTCGAACGCGATCGAAATGTGGAGTGTCATGATAATCCCTTAATTATATTATAAATCGAAAGGACCGCTGTTACAACAGTTAAAAGATTAGCAATAGGACCAAAACAAAGAAGCCATACAAAAATCAACCGGCATGCCGTTGACCAAACCTTTCAACAACTTGATAATAAAAGAGAAGAGGCTAACCTGGTTACACATTTTTGATTCGGACTGATCAGCATTTAATAATTAGGGACAACGCAGGATTCTTTCCACTAAGATAAGAAACAGGAGTTTGATAACCGGAGTACAAAATAATTTTAAGAGTCTAAAAGAATGTTTAAGAGTACAAGATTTGAGAAAACGAAATCGAATGAGAACCAGACGACTAAGTCTAGTCAAGACCAGAAAGAACTCTCGCAATAATTTTGGCGTAGTTATATAATCATGTGACACCAGCTTTTAAATGGAAATCATGAATAACAGCATCAGCATTATCAATAGAAAAATTGTCAGCAAAAAGACGAGCAAAAATAGGTCGGATAAATCTATTTAACAATCAGACAAGCTTGATGACAACCAATCTGTGAAGTTGAAATCATAATATCTGTCTATGAGTTACAAAAGGTGCTATGACAATATATGTGCAATGTGTGTATTTTCTCCCGGTGTTGACTGGTGGCAACAAGAAGTCTTGATAGTTAGAGCGAAGATAGGAATAACTTCTTAAAATGTTGCAATTGTGATAGTGTTGCTCCTAGGTTGCAATGTAGCATTTTATTATAACGACTAAATGTGTCTAAAATGCCTGTCAAAATTTACATGATAGTAGCTAATAGTCTAGACATAATAAATTTTTATGTGGCATCCGTTGTTGCAAACCTACGCAACTTTGGTCCAGAGGTGAATTTCTGCAATCAAAATATTATATATATGATACTTAAGCAAAATTAGATAGCATCAAAAACCGGTACCATTTTTTCTTGATTCATATTTGAAAACAGAAATTTTTAAAACGCTCATACAAAATATCGTCACTAGTATAACACTGATTATTTTTCGTCGAATTCTATTAAAAAGCTTCTAATCTGTAACAATGGGTAATGCATATTTTTAACATATTTTCACATTACATAATTTAGAACAAAATAACTGACCGATGTAATATATAATTGTATACAAGTATAAGATTATCTAAATAGTTATCCTAACGTGATATCGATTAATTTCATCATTTTAAGGAGATAGACGACCAATGTTTCACAAAGAAGTCATTTGTTTAATTGAATCTAACTCGGCTATAATTTCCATATTTTATTCATTTACATTTCTGTATATGTTTTTAGCTAAACTATGGATAGATATAGGTTGGATTTTAAATTTTATATTGAGAAACACCCCTACTCCTAATAGTAAATACTAATTTGTTCAAACGCTATTTAAAAAATGTTTCATTCGTTCTAATAATACAAAAATGAGTTTAAAATATTACTAGATATAAATTTTAGAAACTTTCAACATAATTTCTGAGGTGCTTTTTTAAAAAATATGATTTATACAATTATATTATTCACCGAAATTGTTAATACAAATGTTCAATGTTTATTTTAGGTTCGTACGAATTACAATTCTATTTTAATCATGAATACTAATGTTAATACAGGTTTCATACCAAATATAATATATCACTTAACATAGAACATTTGAAAAACTATTACACTTCGTCTTTCTAAGTATATATTTAACTTGTGCGGATGCGATCTGAACGGACGTGAAAGTGCGAGTGACTTGAATATTTCTTTCTCCGCTTTGTTGCGATACGTTCTCTTCTTTACTTCTAAAATCAAAATAGGTTTCACAGAAAGGTATTAACTTAATATTTTTCAGCCAATCAAAATCATATTTAACACTAAAACTAACACAATTAGACCAAATTTACAGACCTCATAAAATAGTGACCTGTGTTCTACTCCAGTGCACCTTTAAGAACCTGAAAACCTATTCGTCCTTTCGTGTCTTTGACTGCAAAACAAACATCAATTCTGAAGCTCACGTCAAGCTTTCATTTCGAGCACATCTATACAGCACCATTAAAGGCAAGATAATGCAACGCATAAATACATAAATCTATATTGTCTTTTAAACAAGCACGTATATTAACTCATTTTTAGTAATAAAGACAATGATTAGTCGTTTGATTCTATGATGAGACAGTGCAGCTATAATGAGGATAACGCACAAATACCCGTATGATCATGAAATGTATGAAACGGTGAACTGAATCAGGGTAATATTTGACCATATTAGGAGATAAGAAGCAGTTTGTAAATCTTTTACGATATATAGTGATAGATGATATCAGTGTTTGTATGTCGCAATCAAACACATCTGGATTTTAATATTCAGTGTAAATCTAGTTTCAACGAGACACACGCAAACAATAGATCGAAGTCTGCATTGTTAACTTGGTTATCATAAACAGATACTGGTGTGTAGTGCATGTGAATACAAAGATTATGTTAATCAGTCGAATCGTTTAGTTCCGTAAAGAACATGTATGTATGCTAATATGTTTATATATATATATATATATATGATTGCAACGTCTTGTCAGACGAGTGCCACTCCCTCAGACATTTAAAATCCATGAGCCCAAATGCCCGAAGAAGTATCTATACAAAGATGATGTTACAGAGTCTTAGCTTTGTACGACAGCTAAGTCTCTCTCTTGGTTCAAAATGTTGAGATCCAGCAACAAGCAAGAGCAAGATAGCCAGCAACAAATTAAACTACAGACCAGCTTAATGCGGGTACTGGTCTCCCGTTTTATGTTTTTTTTTAAATCAGAGATTTGCTTCTCCTAGAAAGGTTGCCTTCACCACGGCTTACAGGAGCCCTCTCCACCCCAATACACATACACACACACACACTCACACACACACACACACAAATATACACGGTGCTAGTTGGCCGTTGACCCAGAAAAGAGTTCATTCGCCCTTTGGAAGGTTTTTAATCCCCCAGGGAGACTAGCCGCCCTCCTCACCAAACAAGTCTGGTGGGGGAACCAGTTTAGTCGCCGGTGATCCGACCATGAGGCAGGTAGTACTGGGTTACATGGTACCAGTAGCATATGACATGACCTGACACAAATAGTATATATATATATATATATATATATATATATATATATATATACATACATACATATGTATATATTGTGCATATACATACTTATAACATATTCTTTCTAAATCTGACTATTTTTATACTTACAAATACCAATCTTCCATCTATACTCAATCATCAGTGAAGGGCGTCTAATAACTGCTAGTGAAGCGATTCTAATTCAGTCCATAGTTAACGTTCACTTTTTTTTTCGACTATCGAAACGGTGCATTTGTAAAGAGAAGTTGAGATATTTAGATACTTATTAAACCTATTAAACTGGCTGTCATGATTAACGGCTTATAGAAAATTCTGAAAACATGAAATTTGGAATGATGCATGTCTGCTAATCCATGGCTTCTTTTTTAATTCACTTAATAGAGCTTCAATTAAACAGTTAAGGGAACTATATGACTTAATTATTTTTCAATAAATAATTATTTAGACGTTCAAACACTAGTGTTTCATGGCTATGCAATCATCAGTGTATTACTGTTGGTAAGGCCATTCTATTTATACAATATGAGCATTTTAAATTGCTACATAAATACATTCATTTTTCTGTATCCTATCAGGGCTAAAAGTATAAAATAAAACTAATTCTCTAGTAAATATTATTTGCAGACAATTACATTTCCCAATTAATAGAAATTGCTTTTCAAAACACCGACACACGCGTTCGGCTTAAATTCTAACTGTGGAAGCGAGTATGTGTCAAAACATATAACTGGTTTCCCAACCGCAACATGTGAATTACAATACGCCTAATATTCACAGTTTTAAAATTTACATACTATAGCGAGCACATGAACGTATACCAGCCACATTCAGAAAATGACATATTTCTATACGCACATGCTTAAACATGCTAAAACTGTACGTGTCTATTCAATTTCTCATGAACGCACACATGCCAAACATATGGAACGGCTAACTCTATAATAAATTCTATTTCTAGAATGTTTACATATAAATACATACATATATCACTGAATCCAGTAACACCCATATTTGTTCTAAGTGAGAATATAAACACATGTATTCATATTTAAAGCACTATATAGATAAATGAGCGTATATATATATATATATATATATATATATATATATATATATATATATATATAATTCCCTAGCTTATATAAATACAATAAAAAAAAGATTACAATCAAATATATAAATGTTTCAGTTAGAAAATTAGTTCTTCGTCGTTGTTTTACGTTTGTCACGATTATGAATTTTCTGGGCATATCTTAGTAATATTTGGACACATTTTTTATCAGAAAAATACATAAAAGTATCCAATACACATACAGAAGACTTTTCCTAAACGACAATGTATTTATTTCCAAATAGACTCTGTATTTTATTTAACAATGTTTTATGCGCCATATCTATGTATATGTCTGTATATGCTCTCCGCTTATCTCAGCATTGTTATTAGTTTTAATTCTTACTTGCCAGTTATATTTATCAGTGCCCATTCAGGAGAGATGTGGTTGAATTGCGCAACTCTTTCCATAAAAATTGCTCGAGCAACTCACAGCATCATCATTGATGTTTCGTGGTATTCATCGATAGAGGGACATCATATTTAAAATCCAGGATTTTATCTTTCGGGGGAAAAAGGGGTTGTTTAAGATTAATGGATTTTAATAGATGTTAATACGTTTAAAAATAAACTACTTCTTTATTTTT
Source organism: Euprymna scolopes (assembly GCF_053919585.1). Lineage (NCBI taxonomy): Eukaryota > Metazoa > Mollusca > Cephalopoda > Sepiida > Sepiolidae > Euprymna > Euprymna scolopes. The sequence continues at coordinate 148,344,643 of NC_136489.1, forward strand.
CCATCTTTTTGATCATAGCAATATTTTACCATATGAAAAGCGATATAATATAATACTTTTTCAATTAGTTTTAATAGAATTTTAAATTAAAACTTTTCTTTTTTTTATTCAATTTTCACCCCAAACAAGGCACAGTGCCACTTTGAAGCAGGGGGCTACTATCAGGGACTTAATTAGCGGGGTCATTATGAAGGGAGATGAGTAGAAAGATGTTTGTTGACATTACACTTGAACTTCTGCATATCAGTGCAGTTGGGAAAGCAGAATCCCGGAAGGGAGTTCCAAGGACCCGCAGTTCTGGGGAATAAACTATTGGAGTAAAAGGCTTTCTTGCACCTAGGGATCTCTACTGTAAAGTGATGAGACTTAGTAGCTTGTCGGGTTTGTCGGGGATAGTTACGTCGGGGAGGTGCAAGTGTTTGCAGTTCGTCAGAACATTCACCATTAAAGTATTTGTAGAACAGGCAGAGGGATGCAACATCTCGTCGATGGGACAGAGGCTGAAGCCTAGATGACAGTTCAGGGCCTATCAGGTTGACGACTCTCTTTTGAACCCTGTCCAGGAGCGAGAAACAAGCAGCAGATGCACTAGCCCAGATGTGACAACAGTACTCCATACATGGGCGAATGGTAGCCTTATAGAGGTATAGGATACTGTCAGGCGTAAGTAGTTTTCTAGCACGGTAGAGGGAGCCAACCTTCCTTGCAGCAGCCTTGGCAATGCTCTCAATGTATCTATTCCAGTTCATATTCCCTGTAAGCGTTAGGCCGAGGAGTTTAAAAGAAGTACTTTCAGGCAATGTGTTCTTAAACCATACCATTCCCTGCCACTTTTTGTTTCAATCGATAAAACATTGAACTATTCTTAAAAATTTTGTTGGATTGAATAATTTTTGTCTAAATAAGATTAAGGTTGATTTGCTATAACAGTACAATATATTTTTCTAAGTTTCGGTTTATTATTTAAGCATAGTTGTACCCACAAATAAAGAAGAGGGGTTTGTAGGCAAAACACTACATATATATAAATATCGATTATGAATAGCATACACCATTATATAGATCGTTCTTCACTGCATAATCGATGAAAAGTCTTCATTGATTTGATAATTGCTTGATTTTTTTTGTTGTATATTTTGATTTACATAAATCTATATTGTCTTTAAAACAAACACGTATATTTCTAACATTATTAACTGCCTCATGTACTCATAGACATATCATGATTTTTTTTTATTTCCCAATTCAAAAATAATAAATACCTCCTTTCTCACATTCCGCTAAATCTCATTGGCTGAGTGTTGACAATTGATTCATTCCAGAATCTAAATCTTATTGCAAAAATCAACGTTTCAGAAATTTTCAAATATGGCGTCACTCTCTACAAGAGGCAATCATCTTCTCTTCTCTATATAAATAAAATGAACTCATTTTTCCCGTCGGATTTTGACATTAATAGGATTAAAAATCAAGATATTTCATGCAAATATAATATGCACAAACGGCAGAACAATATCTGAGGTGTGTTATAGGCTTATTATTTCTCAAATTCCTCGATAATCTTAGATTTCTATACTTTTTCTGCTGAGAAGTCACGGCCAAAATCGGTTAAGATCAATGGAAGTGGTAAAATATTTTCTCTCTAATAAATTCCTCCTCCCCCTGCCACCACTTAACACCGTTTGGGGATCGTTCACAAGGAACAGTTGAGAAGAGAACACCGGTTTGGCTTCGTAGTTCTTTCATGTGAACTTATTTAAAATCACTAAACTAAGCTGCAGTGCTCTGTGGCGTAGTGGTTAGCGTGCTGGACAATTCACATTATATTTTCACGTTCGCGCCGACCTACCGTAGTCGTTTTTTTTTTGTTTTTTTTTTTTCCTAAACAACTGGAATGGACTTTTCTTGGTGGCCGAACTGTTAAGTTGCAGATGTTTTTTTTTTTTTTTTTTTTTTCACACTTTATTTTCCTACTTTTACTCATGACTCCGGGTTTGATCCTTCCTACTTACCTACCATAACATTTTTAAAAACTCCCCCCCGTCCCGGAAACAAACACTCGGGCAACGCCGGGTACCCCCGCTAGTTTTAAATAAAATACACCAAATACAAATATAATAACCAACCGCGACATATCGAGACATGTTGATAAGCCGAGAACTATTTTATTTTTCTCATTAAATATATCGTAGACATTAATTTTTATTATACAGTTACGCTACCGTACTAAATCTTCTTTGTTTATAGAAATCGTACATTTTGTTATTAAATACTGTTTTCTGACACATCGGCACATGCTGGTAGGCTATTATTTCATTTTTTTTCAAGCTAGATAAATCTTTCGGTTTTAAAAGTACGATTTGCTTAAATTCTTTCTTTATATACTAAATAAAAAAATAAAACTGGTTAAGGAATAATATAGCCAAGAGTCTGATTTTGCCGAAACCTAAAACAGTGGACTATATTGCTTGATATAATCTTTACCAGAAATTGACAATCTATATACTTCAAAATCTCTTTATGAGTGATTTTAAAGCCTGTAAACTGTTTATTTACAACTATTTACATAGTGTGTGCGTGTATGCGTGCATCTATGTGTGCGTGTGTTGGGTGTATATGTGTGCATTTATGTGCGTTTGCATGTGTTTGTGTGTGTTTGTGTGTGTGTTTGTGTGTATACGTGTGTATATGCGTCCGTGTCTGTGTGTGTGTGCGTGTGTGAGTGCGCGCCCGCGTGTTTGTATGTGTTTTGTGTGTGTGCGCGTGTGCTTGTTTATGTGCCTTTGTCTGTGTGTGTCTGTGTATGTGCACGTGTTTGCCTGTGTACGTGTGTGCGTGGTTGTGTGCGTGTGCCTGTGTGTGTGCCTCTGTGTGTGTGTCTGTGCATGTGTGTGTGGGTGTGTGTGCACGCGCGTGTCTGTGCGATACAAATCAATTTAATATTTTGCTCAACCAGACTCAGCCACGGCAACGCGTAGCCGGGCGGGTACAGCTACTAAATAATAAAACATTTTATGTATTTAAAACCTAGTTCGATGACAATTACGCGTATTTATACAAATAAAAGAGGACTTGGTCTGCCAGGCATTTATTTAAAAAATCATATTAATTTTAATAATAAATTATACATTGTGATGTAAAAACACCGTAGACATTGTTGTAATTATGGAATGACTTTTTTGTTTTGAATTGAGCATATAATAAAGTGCCTAAGGTCAATTAAACTTATATTGAATTGCGCATATAATAAAGTGCCTAAGGCCAATTAAACTTATAATAATAATAAACTGATTTGCAAGGAGAAATTGAATTTTTTGGAGCTACGCATGTACTCAGAATAAAACTTATATCGTTTTAGATATGAGTCATTGAATGCCCAGAATACTTATTTTTATCCGACACAAGCCGATACATTTTGTATATATCCCTTGCACTACAATGACCCTGCACGTTAAAATGGCACGAGTAATTGACAGTAAAATTGACACATGTAAATATGGCAAAGCAAATAAGCAAATAGCACATAGCAATAGAACACTGGTTTAATTTTTTCTCGGGCGATCCCAATCATACTTCGGAACAAATGGCAGTAATAATCAAATGTGTTATAAAGAGTACAAACGTTGAGCTTCTATCGATCAGTGTATCAATTTAATCCTGATATTTATATAAGAAATGTTAAAAAAGAAAGAATCATTGTTTTTACCATTTTTTATTCCAAGATCTTTAATACTAATTGTTTAAAACTAGCGCAAGTTAAAAACAAAACTTGATTATCGTACCTGTACACACCATTAAACAATATGCGACCTACTTACCGATTATATTTCATACTAGCATTTCACTCCGGCGTTGCCCGGGTGTTTGGAGGTGTATGTTGAGCAAAAAAAAAAATCGGCCAATCTTTTAAACTTTGACCCCTATTATAACCCCTTAACAGTTATTTTTGGGGCTCAAATCATTTTATTAAGTTAGATCCATGTCCAAGGAACCTCTATCTAAAATTTCAAGTGTTTAGACCTCAAATTGTCGGGGGAGTTTTGTAGAGTTCTCAAAGGTCAAATCGTTGAACTTTGAATCCTTAATAGACAGATTTCTGGCCGAAAACGGATCACAAAGATATTCCCAAATCTCGATACCCTTTATATCAAATTTCGAGTCTGTAGACTGTAAATTGACAGAGGTATTGCGTAGGAAAATGTGCACAGACACGTTCACTTTTATATATATAATAGATTAAAAGTCAAACTCTACTTACTTTTACATTCAATGATTTTCATATGTATAATTTATATCGGATAGAGTTGAATTAGTTAGACATTAGACAAACACACGAAACGTTCAATTCATCTATAATATAGCATTTACTAAAACACGTACATGATTGAAAGTAAAATAAATGTTCCGTTTATTTAGAAATTGTTTCTTGATTACAAACATTTGAGATGAAATCATGAAAAATGTAAACTTGGTACAGCTACTTAGGATTCGCAGAAATCTATAGCGCAGCATTATTAAAACCTAAATTACAGTTTAGGTGTTTTATTGTAGTTTAGGTGTTTTGCAATTCTCTCCTTCCTTTAATTTTTGTAGTATTAAGATTTACTAAATAAAAATTACAAAGCTTGTGCATTTATTATTTCATGAGCATTTCACATAATTTGAATGTGATATCGAGTTTATTTCGAAAGAGTTTCCTAAGTGTCTTTTTCTCATTTTACTTCATTTTATTGGCAAGTTCTTTTCACATATATTATGTTCGTTAATGCAATATATTAGGCATCAACTTTCATCTGTGTATCATTGTTAATGTTTTTCATATATTTTCTTAGAACGTTTCGGATTATGTAATCCTCGATCTATACATAATATAAATTATCAATCCTCATTTAAATAAACCAGAAAATATTTTTGTTTAGCAAATCGTCAAAATATAACAATGAATGAAAAATATAGTCAAGTTGAACCGTTGGCAACATACTCCAATTTTCATTTGCAAAATTGTGTAAAATAACAGGAATAACAGAAAATCATTGAATCACACTCGTAATTGTTAATATGATCGATTGAGGCATTGCAAAACCACTCCATGCTGACTAAATATCAGACTCAAGTGATTATATTCCGGCAACACGACACCATAATTGCTTGAATACAAAACTGGCAATTAACAAAGAAGTTTAACGCCAATGGCAATCTACGATACCAATCATCAATTTGAAGTACTTTCCACATTTAACTATGAAGTAAAATGTGGAAATAAATTTTCATACTATCTTTTAATAAATATATTCATGCGAAAATGCTTGTACGTATTAGCGTGACTTGCTATATACTAGTAGTAGCCACTTCTTTATAAAGTTTTTATTTTACAGTTCTTTACTAAAAAATAATTAAAACAGAATTTATTACCTACAAAAAAACAAAAGGTGTTTGGAAGTGTGTGTTGAGCAAAAAAAAAAAACAGAAAAAGTAGTAGTAGGCAGGCAGGTTCGAACCCCTACCTCGGAGAAGAAAAGAACGTGAAAAGAAAGTGACGTCTTTGCCGTGGCATCAATCGCCAAACCGGGAGTGATCAAGGTTTAAATTAAGGCTAGTCAATCGAAAAGATAGGATGACTTTCGAAAATATCAGAGAAAAAGGCTACCTTTCCCTGTAGAAAAGTGCTCCGTTGAGGGTGAAGGAATTAATGGTTTTGCCAATTTTCGATATTTGTCATCCGAAAGTTCGAGGTTTAAAATGATAGCGGTTTTGTCACGTTCCGACGCGTCTGTCTAAAGTTTTAGGCATACATACATACATAAATACATACATACATACATAAATACATACATATATACATTTAAACAGACAAGTGAGATTTTTATTGTAGATTTTTCATTGAACGAGTTCCACGCTTTCATTGAAACTTCTCTTATAACAGCTGATGGACTAAAGTGTAGTATTAAAATTAAATCATGTAAAACTGCAAAAAAATTGTTTCTTTATTTGCAAAAAAAATGTGTTTCTTTATTTGCCAAATAATTTTTTTCTATATTGGCAAAAAAATGTTTCTTTATTTGCAAAAAAAATGTTTCTTTATTTGCAAAAAAATTGTTTCTTTATTTGCAAAAAAAAATGGTTCTTCATTTGCAAAAAAATGTTTCTTTATTTACACAAAAATTGTTTCTTTATTTGCAAAAAAAATTGGTTCTTTATTGGCAAAAAAATGTTTCTTTATTTGCAAACAAAATTGTTTCTTTATTTGCAAAAAAAATTGCTTCTTTATTGGCAAAAAAATGTTTCTTTATTTGCAAACAAAATTGTTTCTTTATTTGCAAAAAGAATTGTTTCTTTATTTGCAAATAACGTGTTTCTTTATTTGCAACAAACGCGTTTCTTTATTCGCAAAATATATGTTTCTATATTTGCAAAAAAGGTGTTTCTTTATTTGGAAACAAAACTTGGTTTCTTTATTTGCAAAAAACTTGGTTTCTTTATTTGCAAAAAAAATATTTGTTATTTGCAAATAACATTTGTTTCTTAATTTGCCAAATAATTTGTTTCTTTATTTGCAAAAAAATGTTTCTTTATTTGCAAAAACATTGTTTCTTTATTTGCAAAAAAAATGTTTCTATTTTTGCAAACAAAATTGTTTCTTTATTTGCCAAAAAATGTTTCTTTATTTGCAAATAATGTGTTTCTTTATTTGCAACAAATGTGTTTTTTATTTGCAAAAAATATGTTTCTTTATTTGCAAAAAAAATATGTTTCTTTATTTGCAAAAAAAACTTTGTTTCTTTATTTGCAAAAAAAACTTGGTTTCTTTATTTGAAAAAAAATGTGTTTCTTTATTTGCAAAAAAATTGTTTCTTTATTTGAAAAAAAATGTGTTTCTTTATTTGCAAAAAAAGTTTGTTTCTTTATTTGCAAACACAATTGCTTTTTTATTTGCAATAAATGTGTTTCTTTATTTGCAAAAAAGGTGTTTGTTTATTTGCAAAAAAATGTGTTTCTTTATTTGCAAAAAATGAGTTTGTTTATTTGCAAAAAAAATTGTTTCTTTATTTGCTTAAAAATGTGTTTCTTTATTTGCAAAAAATGTGTTTCTTTATTTGCAAAAAAGGAGTTTCTTTATTTACGAAAAAGGAGTTTCTTTACTTACAAAAAATGTGTTTCTTTATTTGCAAAAAAAAGTGTTTCTTTATTTGTAAAAAATGTGTTTCCCTATTTGCAAAAAAATGTGTTTTTTCATGTAATAGTAATGCTGACCCACACCCATTACTTTCGACTAACGGGTTATATGAATCAACTATTAATAAACAAGGCTAGAAAACAGACACCTAGCTAATGTTGGCACTGAACATTCATGTAGTTGTATCAAAAAATATCCATATAACATAGAATAAAGTCATTTGTTTACTTTTTACATGTATCAATTATTATGATTGTCATTTTGATGATCCACAGTTAAATGTATATTGTTGAATCTGCTTCTATCTACTTAACTGCTGCAGCTTAGATTGTGTAAATAAATAGCGTATTGATGTCTCACCCATTGACACTTATTGACATAACATCGATCTTGTTACAGTGAAACAGTTGCAAACATCGCTCTGAAGTATCGAAGCGTTGTTACTCGACTTTGAGCAAACGTAGCACGAGTTGAAATACAGTTTTCTATCCAAAGCAATTCCATGAAAACTGACGTATACATTGCTGTTTAATATCTTCAACTGTTCCGCTATTTCACACACATTTGATTTACGATTTTCCAAAATGAGTGTGTGGATATTTTATGTCTACGAAAAAACTTATGACATTTAGAAACCTGGGAATCCAGCATGTTAACCCGTGTATATTCAGCATGCTTCCCCTTAACCATTGTTGTTGACAGATAGAAGTCTGAAGAGCACTGTTATGAAGCAATTAAATCGAGCTACATTACATTAAAAAGTAATACTTTATCAACACAGAGCTGTCAATATTTAAGAAAATTGCCAACTCTAGGTTATTTTTTTACGAAAGAGACACTACATATCAACTCCCGGTGGCCGCTCGAGGATAAGGCTTAATGAGTGTACAGTAGTCAATAGTTAGTAGTGGAAATTTAGTAAATTGGAGTACTTAAAGGGGACGGTCCATTAAGAATCTGTTTATGTGGTACTTGACAGCGGCCATATTGTTGTCAGCTGGAAACGGAAGAGAGTTCCATATGCGTGCAGTTCAAAGATAAAGCTTTGTTCATGGAATCTACGGTTAGTTTTACGTACAGATAAAGAGTGTGGGAAATTATTAACTAGACGAGTGTTTTAAATAATTGTAATTCGTAAATTATATAATCTGAATAGTATCCGATTTTGTCACGCAGGATTTGACAGTAAATCAATTGGGTTTTTATTAGTGGTAGCATCTATATGTCAGGTCTGATACAGAAACGTTTCTTTTTATAAATTAAATCATTTAATATTTTTCATGTTTAAGACAAATGCACGCTGCTTTAATTACCTAAATTACTTACAGGGAGAAAGGTTCTTTTTTATTCATTTTTTCAGAATTAATATCTTTATCTTATCTTAATACTTATATTTTGTGAATTAAATTAGCATTTTATATTTCTGTCTCGGGACGTGAACTGCAGGTAAGTTCGAAAGTTGAACTAATGACGTAGACAAATTTTCACTTCTGGTAATATTTGATCGCTCCTTTACGATTGTACAATAGAAATTTATTGAACATTCTATACTAATATCCACTAAAAGTCGATATTTAACTCTGCTAAATCTAGACTTTTGCTTTCCTACGTCATTTCCATATAAAGGTATGTGAAGTGACTTTGTTATTTTCATTTTTTCACGATTCTGGGATTTCAGCTAAGGATAAGCCGGCACATACGAGAATAACACGTTCTGCTTTTCTGCAGCGTGCAATATTATTGCCTTCATATAAAGTATAACCATTCTTCATACTTAATTAAGGCAAATACTATCCTAATATGCAATCAAATCTTGTTTATTGCATTCATAATTGTCAATCGTCTCATAATATTCACATCATTACAAATGAACATCTATTCATCTCAAACGCACAAATATTATAAGCGATAACGGATTTGGAATAAGAAAAGAAAACATTTGAAATAATCAATAAACATTAACACGTATCACTTTATTTTTTTCTTAAATATATTTCTACAATATTAACAATTGTCAAGTTGCAATATTCTCTAAAGATGTACGAACTTTGCTTTGAAAGCAATCTTTCATTCATTCACGCACTTGGTCATTAGTGTATGGTGATTTCAATTCAATGAGATCAAACGGAGATGTTCAATGAATTGTATGAAATCTATAATCAGTTTGTATTGAAAAAGATGTTGCAATAGAACACACGTTGAATAGAACGCGGTATTAACAATAAATGCCACAATCGGAAATGTGGTCTTCGAATTTTCCATTGTAATGCTGAAATGAGACTACAATAACATAATGATAGTGTACTTTAAGTATGCAATGATTTTGAGAAACCTATCTTTTAAATTATTTCGTTTTGTTTAGTGATAAAATTTCTGTTCGTACAGCGAATGTGCCTACAAACATTGGGATTTCTGTATTACCTGAGAACTATTTTTCATGGATCATTGAAGGTAAATGAGAAATTTTCGGCGAATTATCTCTTTTTTCAAGCAAATGATAATAATGGCAACTTTCTGTCTCTTGAGACAATGGCATTTTAATGTAGTTTCGTTTACTACAGCGTCTGCTGTGGCTAATCAGGCACAGGTCTGGCCAGGTAATAAGAGAACCTTAGATTGCCAATTTATCAGGGTCGCCGTCTTGGCGTTGCAGGCAGACTCCAACGGAATAGCAAACCAATACAGTCGGTGCCAGCGCGGCTGCAGGAGCTGCCGGAAAGATGTTGCAGAGCTTCACCATCCGCCTATCGGAACCCAGGACCGGATTTTTTGGTCGGGGTTTACTCCCTTAGCCTTTACCTATCCGAATGCATCCGCAAGGCAGTGAGGGTACTTACCCATAGCTGGCGGATTCTTCATGGTACACAACAAATAACGAAATGACCAAAATTAAAATAAACTTTTTTTTAACCTCTAGTCGCTATTGCTGTTGTTGAGTTTAGTGTCGTTAAGTGTTTCCAACTGACTATCCGCAAAGTTAAGAATCGAATAAGGAAATGACCAAAATAAAAACAAACATTTTTATGTAGATATGTTTATATATATATATATATATGTATATACACATATATATATATGTATTATGTTTGCATATGTATGTATATATGTATTATGTATGCATGTGTATGTATATATGTATATATCTTTACTCGATTTGCAAAATTTTAAATAATTGTAAAGAAATGAACCATAGTGGAAATTCAGTCGACTAAAATAAGATGGAAAACGGGGTGAGTAAAAGACACAAAATGGGGGAAGTTACATGTAACAAATGTACAATTCAGTAAAATAAATAAGTTGATTAAAAACGAGTTTATTTTAGCGATATCGTTTTTAATCGACTTATTTATTTTACTGAATGGTACATTTGTTACATGTAACTTCCACCCTTTTTTTTCCTCACCCCGTTTTCCATCTTATTTTAGTCGACTGAATTTCCGCTATGGTTCATTTCTTTACAATACGTATATATATATATATATATATATATATATATATATATATATATATATATATATATGTGTGTGTGTGTGTTTGTGTGTGTGGGGGGTTCTTTTTTGCATTCAGTCACTACTGTTGTACTTTTTGAACTTAGTGACGTTAAGGATTTCCAACTCCTGATCTGCAAAGTTGATAATCAAATAACGAAATGACCAAAATAAAAAGAAACTTTTTACTTTTTTATCTCAGTTGTTGTTGGGTTTTTTGAAATTGGTGACGCTAAAGATGTCCAACTGACGATCGAATAACTAAATGACTAAAATAAAAACAAACTTTGTTTTTGTTTTTTTGTTTTTTTTTTACACACAGTCACTGTTGTTGTTGTTTTATTTTTTTGAAACATTTTAATTTGTTCTTGCAGTAGTGCTCTGGAGTCTTCCTAAGTAATCTGGTTTCAACTCATCACTAAACAAAAAATGTTTTCCCAAGACAATAAAAGACAATATAATCTCCAAATCCCTTTTTTATTTTGAACATTTTCATTTTACCATTTAAAGGTCAACGGGTATAATTAAATCATTACTATGAGTGATATTATTTTATTTGAATAAATTCAGTTATTTTCATTATGACTGATGTGCTTACACACAATTACATGATTTATGAGAAATACAGCTCATTTGAACCAGGAGTGAGAGACTAGTAGCATATGCACCAGCCCAAATATGATAACAATACTCTATACATGAGCGAATGGTGGCCTTGTAGAGGTATAGGATACTTTCAGGCGTTGATATAGAACTTCCGTGTGGGAACATATGCTTCAATTGCTGCTTTGAGCATTTAGTGGTCTCATTTGCGCACTGTTCTGCTGGAGTAGAAAATATTTTCCCATGGGGCATCTCTGATGTGATCTATAATGACATTATAGTCAGCCTTATTGTAATACCTTGTAGTTTTGAGCATTGGCTCTTCAACTTAGGGTCGAGAGTTTAAAGTGATGTCTATCATTATCACAGCATGATCAGCATTTTCGAGTGAGTAATGGGCGTTTTTTTACACAATCCTTAGGAACTGTTGTCAGAAATAGATCCAGAAGTGAGGCTTGCTGGTCCTGCTGACCTGGGAGTCGGTTCGAGAATGTTATTGTCTGTGTCAAGGAAGATTTATAGAAAAATATATAGAAGAGATATAGAAAAGTTTTGGATGATGCTACCAGCTGTGTCTGTGTAGAAGCTAGACCAATTATTGTTGTGGGCGTTAAAGTGCAAATACATGTATTTGAGCGCTAGTGTCAAGAGAGAGAGTGCTACATGTATGCTGTTAGAGACAGTATATATTAGAGTACAGTCCTGGGTCGAGGGAGATAAAAAAATAAATAGGTTGTTAATACTACGTTAGTCTAAAGCATATGAAGGTCTGGTCATCTGGTTCTAGTTTAGATTCCCTGTCATGGGGAGGGTGTTACGCGTACAGACTCCAAGTCCCTGCATGTGTCTGTCAGAGTCCTTACGACAAAGTGGAATATAACCAGACATATTAAAGATGTTAGAGAAGATGGAGGAGTGCAAGTTAGTTTCACTTTGTGCTAAGATATCTGGGTAGTTAGCTAGGGGAAATGATCTTACGTTATCTAAGTTAGTTCTAAGTCAATGAATATTTGTAAATGTAAGTCTCAGAGGAGCAGGCGAATCTATTACAACGATCATGTCGATATTTCATCTGTCATTCAGTTTTTTTTCTCTTGATTTTGGTATTTTTTTATGCATGAAACACAAATTTAAGGAACGATCACTAAGAACTACGTACAAAAACAGACATCTAATAAGATATGATTATAAATGAGCAAGTGTTTTTGTAATAATGACGAAAACTTAGTTTTCTAGCATGTATATTTCCAGGTCGAAATGCAACATTACATTCATCCACAAACGGAAAGAATAAATAATCAGGTTTTATTGAATTTTGCTGCTCTGTTTATTTTTTTTTTACATGGAGGTCACCACTTATCAAGGCCCGGAAGCCACTCGGGTATAAGGGTTATTGCGTGTACAGTAATCAATGGGATAGTATCGTAGTAATCATTAGTATTGGAGATTTGATAAAGTGTCTTACTTAAGGGGGCGATTCATCAGAAATTTGTTTATGTTGGACTTGAAGAGATCCAGGTTGTAGTCAGGTGGGAAACAGGCAAACGGAAGAAAGTTCCACAGTCGTGCATTTTTAAGAAAGAAGCTTTGCTCATTGAATCGACGCTTTGATTTAGGCACTAATAAAGTGGGGGAAATTTTTGACAGTGGTTTCAGCTAGACGGGTGTTTATCGTGAAAGATTAGCGACTCAGACGAGCACTTGCCATAGAAATAACGATAAAATAAAGACAGGCTCACAACGTTTCTTCTGTAGGAGAGAGGTTGCAGGGAAGAGAAAAGGGCACCCTCCACTAAGCCACGAAGTCTATTTTGTAGTCTGTGAAGGCAGGATAGGCTGTTTTAGCAGCGCCTGCCCAGATGTTACAGCAGTACTCCATCCTTGGACGTACTTGGCTTTTATACAGATAGAGAATTGCATCAGAAGTGAGATATCTTCTGGAGCGGTAGAAGGATCCCTACATTTTCCCAGAGACCTTGGACATCTCTTGACATCTCTTGTAGTATGATAATTCGTAAAACAATTTAATAGAAAATATTTCAGGTCATCGCTTCTTTTTAATGGAAGTTTAACAGAATATCAATGCTAAATATCCCTAATTCATTCCACTGTCATATTATAGATATCAAATAGAAGCTATCAGAAAAAAACATTTTCTCAGTTCAGCAAATCATTCAACTTTGATAATATTCACGGCAGTTATTTATTAATGACTGCTTTTGTGTCATACAAGCGTCGTTTTATTAGAAAATATTGTGTTTCCGGATGATTCATCTATCTACTTTTAAAACTGTGTATATTACATTTAATCAAAAGTGGGATATAGAAGTAAATCTTATTATTCTAAGAATGAATATAAATTAAATCCTTTGAATTCAAATAATAATTTAATTTTGATATTTACTAATAAAAATAATATAGTTTAGTATTTCGGACTTGAAAATATCCCAGCGGAATTCAATATGTCCCAAGCTCTATTCGGAAAATATGTATTTCGTTAGCCCAATAAGAGGCTACGAGTAGATAGTGACAAAATAGGTTTTTTGAATTATTCGTTTTAAAGTAAATGCAATACCGAAACTTTGGAGAAACCGGATTATCGTTTTTTTCTTTTTTCACGATGGCATGATAAATAAGTGTTTGCATAAAATTTAGTATGTGGAAGATTTTTTTTTCTTTCGATAAAGCGGAATATCGTAATTTATTTTTGATTGAGTAAAAGAAAAAATAATTTCATGTAAGACATGTGCATATATTTATTTACAACAGAATCCTTAATGAATAGGCCTGTATGAATCCTTAAAAAATTTAGACTATATGATTAATATCATGTCCACTATAAATTTCTACATTTTCCGTGTATATATGTAAAAAAATGAGTAATTTTATTTAGCTTTATAGGTTAAATTCGTAAACTAATGAAGTGGCTATTATGAATTTTGTAATTTGTAATATATATTTCCGGCAACATGCTAAAGGACATGACTACATCTATAATATAAATCTCACCTGTTTGTTTGAATGTATGCATGTATGTATGTATGTACGCATGTATGCCTAAAACTTTCGACAGAGGCGACGGAATTTCACGAGACAGTATTGTTTTGAAGCTCGACCCTTCAGACGACAAATATCGAAAAATTGGCTTAAAACATTAATTCCTTCACCTTCAACTGGGAACTTTCTACAAGGATGGGTCGCTTTTTTCGCCGATATTTCGAAAGTCATACCCTCTTTTCGATTGACTAGCCCTAATTTAAACCTACGTTTAAACCTATTCACTGTTTCGCGATGGACACAAAGGTAAAGGTGTCACGTTTTTTTTTCACGTTCTTTTCTCCCGTCGTGATACGGGTTCGAGCCTGCCTCACTACTACCATTTTTTTTTTTTTGCTCAACACACACCTCCAAACACCCGGACAACGCCGGGCTAGTTATTACAGAAAAAGGTTCCTCATTAAGTGAATACACTCTTGCAAATTTGAATCCTCTCCACTTACTATAAAATAAGTCAAAACAAAGATATATAATAAATAATGTATAAAAAATAAGCGCACTTATAAAAATGTCACTGATAAGTACGTGCTTGATAAAAACCTATCCTTTCGAATCCAACATTATTAATTAGGTATGTGTATTCTAGTAAGAAGTGTGAGTAGTGCAGGGACGTCATTTGCAGGTTTTGTAAACTTTGTGATTTACGGCGATCAACATCAAAATAAGATAAAACATTGAAATTTATACATAATTTTAAAGTCTAGCAATTCGAGGAACGACGGTATAATAGTAGAATTCTTTGTGGAATCTAGGTGTGTCTCCAGTGAACGAGTGGAATGCTGATGCTCGACAGGTTTGTTTGGGATATTACGTTGAGGAGCACAGACGCGGTAAGTTCATCAAAGCATATTCTATTAAAATACTTGTAAGACATGCACAGAAGAAATTAACAAAGAAGTTGGAGCTTAGTTGATAGTGCGAGACCTACTAGATTAGAGACTCATTTTTGTACCTCTCCAATAGTGAGAGACTAATGATAGATACATTAGCCCAGATGTGGACATAATATCCCCTGCAGAGGTGAATGGCGGCTTTATAGTAGTACGTGATACTTTCAAGTGTGAGTGATCTTCTAGCACATTACAGGGAGCCCACATTTGTCTATAGTATCTTTTGCAATATGCTTAATGGATTTGTTCCAATTCATGGTGTCTGTGTATATTAAGCAATACGTTTGTAAAACGAGCTCTCCGTGATTTAGAAGGTATATTATAATCGTTGGAGAAAAAAAGCTTACTTTAAACAGCATTAAATGTTACCATACAATTACAGCATCATTCCCCATATGGACAAAATTGTATTGCTTTAAAAATGTGTACATCCGTTATATTTCCTCATGTTTATTATAGTCTGTTGTAGCATCAGATAAAATACCCAACCTCAGACACAATATTACCAGGGAGGTCGCTTATGAATATCAGGAATTATATGTTCAGTAATCGGCAACTGGGGCACTCCCTTATGAATACCATTTGTTTGAATGTACGTTCATTATGGACAATCTGCATGCTCCTCTTGTATAAGAAAAATTAATTATATTAAGCATTTTTTCAGTTACATCATATCAATATTTTAAGAGCGCTTCCCGCCAGAGGTTGTCAAAGATTTTGAATGCATCAAAGGCAAACCGCTTTTTCCAGTGCATACTATATGCGGGAAAAATGCTCGTTAAAATGTCTGCATTATTGTCTTAATCTATATTATCGGTCAGATTGAACATTAGTTTTTGCGAATGAGGTGGATTAGTGTTTAATTGATTAATGACTCAAGGATCAAAGCTAATAGGAGAATAAGACGCATAGGGACAATAAGTGAGCGGCTCAGTTTTTATCCCGGGTTTTGTTTAGGTGATTACTGTTTGTTTATGTCAGTAAAACTCTTAATAAACTTACTGACAAAATAATGTTCCAACGAAGAACATTTTTTATAGTTTTAAATCTTTGAAAATAACTTTCAAGACTATATATATATATATATATATATATATATATATATATATATATATATATATATATATATAGCATGCATTTGTAAAAATTCCGCTTATTATCGATTATTTTAAGAACGGAACCTCCCCCTTAAACACTAAAAAAGGAAAATGTTATACAAATTTAAATGAAATGTAATAAGTCTCCAGACGTACCTCTTCATCGTACAGTATATCGATACACTAAGGCTGACTGGGATAGCTTCCGTACATTTATAACTGATCTACCTCTGCATTCCATATTTAAAAAGGATGTGTCCTCTATAGTATTAGACCTGACGGAATGGTTAATTGTAGGTATTGATCATTTCATACCCTCGAAAAGTTTCAGCAAAAACCTAACAGCCAGCTATGGTTCTCTCCAGAATGTGCTGCTGCCATTGCGCACAGAAATCACTTTTTCCACTGTTTCCAACGTAATAGATGTATGGAAACTAAAGCCGCTTTCAGGACTGCCAGCAACCATTGTAAGAAAGTAATAAAGAACGCAAGATGGTTGTATGCTCAATCTGTTAAGTCCAAAGTAGCTGAGCAGCGGCTTGGTTCCCACCAGTTTTGGCAAATAGCAAACAGAATTCTGAACAGAAGTGTGCGCTCCATTCCAACTATCATCAATGGACCTGAGGTAAGCATCGTCAGCATCAGACAAAGCCAAACTCTTTGTCAAGAATTTTGCAGCTAATTCTACCTTTTGCGATCAAGGCCGCCAACCCCCAATAGTTCCTCCTGTATCTGAAAACACACTATGTGATATACGTATATCTGTACGTGATGTTGCCAAGCTAATCAAAAACCTTGATTCCAGTAAAGCAACTGGCCCTGACGGTATTCCAATTATAGTACTCAAAAAACTTCGACCTGAACTAGCGCCCATACTTACAAAACTATTTAAACGTTGTCTTAAGGAGAATAGTTTCCCATCTCCCTGGAAAATTTCATCTGCATGCCCTGTATTTAAGAATTCAGGTGATCGCTCATCCCCCTCTCAGTACAGGCCAATAAGTCTCCTGTGCGTCATGAGTAAGTTGCTGGAATCTGTGTTAAATACAGAAGTAATCAACCATCTCAACAAAAATAACCTTCTTAGTGACACTCAATATGGTTTCCGTTCTGCTAGATCTACAGCAGATGTGCTTACAGTTATATCTCATAGGATTAGCAAATCTCTCGACGGAGGCAACCTTTCTAGGGCAATTGCTCTTGACATATCTAAGGCCTTTGATAGGGTATGGCATAAAGGTTTACTTCATAAGATCTCTAGCTATGGTATAGCTGGAAATGTCTTCTCAATTATTAAATCATTTCTTTCTGATAGGTTCATAAGAGTAGTAGTTGAGGGGCAAAAATCAGAAGCTCACAGTATTAATGCCGGTGTCCCTCAGGGGTCCATCCTGGGCCCAACTCTTTTCCTGATCTACATTAATGATCTTCCAAATCACATCCTTACATCATTTGTAGACATTTATGCTGACGACACTATCATTTATGGTAGTACATCTAAGACAGTAAACGATCAAGTTCTCTCCAATTCTCTCTCCTCTGATCTTGAGCATGTAGTACAATGGGGAAAGGAGTGGCTGGTTACTTTTAATGCATCTAAAACCAAGCTCCTCTCTTTACATCATCAACATTCTGATCCACATCTGGCATCAATTGAAATGAATGGCTCTCGTCTTCAGGAGGCCTCAAGTTTTGACAAGCTTCTGGGATTGACCATTACTCCTGATCTTAAATGGAACACGTACATCAAATCTGTTGCCAAGGCCGCTGGAAAAATGGTGGGATCTTTCTATCGATCCAGTAGATATCTCACTGCTGATGCAATTCTCTATCTATATAAGAGCCAGGTACGTCCAAGGATGGAATACTGTTGCCACATCTGGGCAGGAGCTGCTAGAAAGGACTTGTCCTGCCTTCATAGAGTTCAAAATAGACTTCGTAGCCTCGTAGGAGATGTCCTTTTCTCTTCCTTGCAACCTCTATCTCACAGAAGAGATGTTGCGAGTTTGTCTCTGATGTATCGTTATTTTCATGGAAAGTGTTCGACTGAGCTTCAGTCTATGGTCCCCCCTCGCAAAACTTTCACAAGAAACACTCGTCTAGCTGTAAACACTATCAATAATTCCCCCCACTCTTTATCTGTGCCTAAACCTAAATGTAGATTCCATCAACAAAGCTTTTTTATTAGAACTGCACGCCTGTGGAATTGTCTTCCGTTTTCCTGCTTTCCGGCTGACTACAATATGGTTGTCTTCAAGTCTAACGTAAATAAGTTCTTGATGAGCCGTTCCATATAAGTTATCAAATTTAACAAATTTTCATTACTAATGATTATTATATTGTCCACTTTCTACTGTACACTCTTTAACCCTTATCCTTGAGTTGCCTCTTTGACCTTGATAATGAGTTGATACCTATGAAAAAAAAAAGAAAAAGTGCTATGTGAACAAGTTCTAATTGAATCGTCCCCCTAAGTAATCCAAGTTTCTAAATTCCCACTGTTTACTATGCTAAAATCACAATGACTAATGTATACCTATTAACCCTTATCCTTGAGTGGCCTCTGGGCCTTGATAAGTGGTGACACCCTTGTAAAAAAAAAAAAAAAGCCCAGTAGACATGAAAAATATATCAATATTAAAATCTATGTGATGAGAGATAACGTTAAATGTAAACATGCAGATACCGATGAACGATCGAACTAATATTATCGAACTATAACATATTTTAAGAGCAAAATAATATTAGAAGATGAATATTTGAAAAAATAACGGACTGTAGAATTAGCAATGCGACGAATATTTTAAAGCTAGTTTAATATTTTTAATAAATAAAAGTGTTTGTAAGAAAAAGGAAATATTTGAAAAAAAGTATGGATTTTAAATCAGCAAAATAACGTTAGAATAATACTTAGAGTTAAGAATAACGAAAAGGTTGGCCTTCTTATGTAAAAGTTACGTAAAGAGAAAAGGTTTCGGTATATCTAGAGTTTTTCAGATCGGTAAAAAAAAAAATTGAAGTCCGAATGCTAGTGTGTTGAGTTTGCGCTACAGTAAGTTTTAGTTTGGATGAAATGTGTCCCTTGTGTTCCGGAAGTTAAAAAAAGACGCGTTTATAGTAAACTGTAGAAACCAAGTGGAATGTTGCAAACTCTGACACTCGCAACATAAAAGTAAATAAAGACTAAAATATAACCAGAGTGTCCTGGTGTTTCCTTTCCGAAAAATGTATTCCTTTTAGAACGTTCGGGGCTAAGTACCAATCGCCGGTGAAATAGAACAGTGAAGGAAGGTATGTTTCCCTTTGTCTGTTTTCCATGCAGAGAATAAAACTTTTTTTGAACTATATGTAAATATGTGCAAACACACGCAGATACGCATCCACAATGATGACGAACAGAGTATGTATTTTATACATACAATCAAGAGAGCAGATTATATATACACAAGAGAAACACGTATGGATCACTTTATCTACCTATTAGTCGATACCCGTCGAATTGCAATGCAATCATGAACATTATATATAGATTTAAATAGATACTGTGCGTATACTTTATATATATATATATATATATATATGCACCCGTATCAGATACACGTAATATAGACCATTATACACCATATACGTTTTCGTGCCATGCGTGTGTATACATATCCCGCTATGCGACACTTATACGGTGTGTCCCAATGAAATATACACACTCTTTAAATGATCATGCACCAACATAAAAAATATAAAAAAAAGTATAAAAAATAACTAATTACTGAAAGTGTTCAAATTATGGGCCGTGTGAACAGCTGACAACGCTAATTGATTGAATCGAAAACGTTCTTAATCAGTTCAATTGGTATGTTGGCACATCTTTCAATGATTGCTTTCAACTTATTCATTGTAGCTCGTTTTGTGGAGTGAACCACGCGTTAAACCTGCCCCCACCCACCCCCTCCAAAAAGAGAAAAATCCATTGAGGGAGGGGGGAGCAGGTTTGGACAGTACTCGATACTTCCTCTTCGTCCTAACTATCTGTGTTGCAGGTGACTGTCTAGATATGCTTTTGCGTCATAATGATAGTGGGGAGGTGCTCCATCCTGCTGGAAGTGCCATTCTGTATTACTAAACGGGAACGTGGTATAGTGTATTCATGTAGCAAGTTGAGGTAATTTAAAAAGTGTATACTTTTTATTGGGACACCCTATATTATTCAATCAAGTATTAAAATTTTACTAAAGCTCGACTGGATTTGATAAGCTCGAACTTACTAGTGCTACTTAATTTAAACTTACCAATACTTGGTCAGCTCAGATGATTATGTATGTTGGTTTCTGGTTGGTTTCTGCACTAGGAATTAAAAAATATTTCAGATATTTTTATCAATGTTATTGGACAATCTCTGCGCATATGAATAACATATCAACCGAATCACACAACAAAAGGGATGATGTCACTCACTAAAACAAGACAAAGAGATCCATTGTGATACCATGAATGCTGCTGTAACATGATACCATCCATTAAAACAATGAACATCGGCACTTAATGTATACATATCTGCACTTTGTCTGAAATCAGCAACATAACCAGCTTTCCAGCCGTAACTGCCGGCTGTTAACATGGAAGGAAAAGTGCAATATTATATAAAGTAAAAGCTAAAGTTCTTATATATATTATTCTATCTTACATTATATATATATGTATGTATATATATATTATTCTATCTTGTATATATATATTTATATATATATATATAAATATTCAATAATATTATGTAGATATATTAAATGATATAATATATATAATATTATTTAATATATATAATATTATGTAGATATATTAAATGATGTAATATATAATATTATTTAATATATATAATATTATGTAGATATATTAAATGATATAATATATATATAATATTATTTAATATATATAATATTATGTAGATTTATTAAATGATGTAATATATATAATATTATTTAATATATATACTATTATGTAGATATATTAAATGATGTAATATATAATATTATTTAATATATATAATATTATGTAGATATATTAAATGATGTAATATACATAATATTATTTAATATATATAATATTATTTAATATTATATATATATACTAGCAAAAGTACCCGTCGTTAACTGGGTTCAAAAACAGCCTACAGAAAATGGGCTCTGATTTATGAAAGTCTGATAGGTTATGAAAAGGAAGGGTTGTAAAGAGATAGCTCGAATTTTGGGGAATCAAAACGAAAGAAAAATATGATGAAAGTAAAAATAGATAAGCCCCATAATTTATTATACCATACCTGTTCACATTGAAACACTTATCACAATATTCTGTCGAGCTATATTACAAAACCTTGTTAAACTTTGTGACATATTTCCATTCTATGGAGGTCAGGCGCGAACGAACACCCCATAATTTTATTATACCATATTTCTTCAAACTAAAACATAATTATCAAAGTATACTTACGCAGATAGATATGAAAAGCCTTTATTAAAGTGTATGCCAATTTCCATTCTATGGAGGCCAGGGGCGAACGCAGACCCCAAAAGTATACCATCACTATTTAAATTAAGACATACTTATCAAAGTATTATTATATAAATCTATATCAAAAAAACTTGTAAACGTTTTTTTTTTAATTTTTAAATTTTTTATTTCCATACTTTGTGGACCAGGCGCATACGCAGACCTCATAATTTTAACGAATCATCATTATGCCAGATCAAACATACCCATCTCTGTGTCTCGATACATCTTCTATCATTATATGGGATTAGTTTTCCATAATAGTCAACCATATAGGAGCCTATTCGTGACCAGCCACACACACACGTACACAGACATTCAGCTTCATATATATATATATATATATATATATATATATAGAGAGAGAGAGAGAGAGAGAGAGCGAGAGAGAGAGAGAGAGAGAAATATTACATAATCGCTACACTAAACATGCTAATGTGTCAGAACAATTAGTTTATTAAATAAAATCACCGTTCCTTATCAGGCGATAGAAATAAAGGTTTTATCTGCTATTTGAAACATCTAGTTCTTAAATAAAAACGTGAAACGTATATTTTTTTATAAAAATATAAAATATTAAATCGCTAATTTGGAGTGGGAGGGATGATACTAAGTGACATTATATACTTAAAAGTTTAAAGCGATGTGGAAAAAGGGGATGCCAAAATTAATAGGATGAAAAAGGAGGGTAATAAATAGAAATAAATAAACTTTTGTATTTATTAGCGAAAAAAAATTATTGGCATAATAATAGTCAACTACCAAAATTATTTCTATGAATATATAGTTGGTATTTCCAGAGGTAAGGTGGACTCTAGATTTGCATCATGGAAAACTGGCAAATTAACAAGGCCTGATAGTTAACTTTGACCATAAAGCTCATGTGTCTATGCATTTTTGGGGTATATATACATAATCTTTCAACAAAACCATATAGTTTGATACATTTCCTTTCAATTTTTCATTGTTCCGAGGGAGATAACTCTCTTTTACTAAATATTCGCTAACGTTATCATCTTGTTATTTAGGACGCTAATAAATCTGTCAGTAAGTTTTCACGAGCGGTTTACAAAAACATACTCTTTACATTGAGCAGAGGTGGTGGCGTTGTGGCGGCCGGCCCCAATGTAACCAGAAATTTTGTGAAATTTAAAACTGTTCTTTTGCTCGGTATATGTCTCCGCTTTACGTACGGAAAAGGACGGTTATTTATACTGCAGAAGCACTAGATAATACTATACAAGTTCTATAATTAAAAATCCCTCTTCAAAAAAAAAAAAAGGAAAAACATAAAAGTATGTTTTTGTAAACCGATCGTAAAAACTTACTGACAGCGTTATTAGCGTTCTAACTTATAAGATAAAAAAATTAACGAATCTCTTAGCAAAAAAGGATTGTCTCTTTTAGAACAGTGACAATTTTAAAGCAGCGCCCAGAATTTGTTATTAAAAAGACAGAGCCAGATTTCCCTTCACATTCTCAAGCTATGAAACCAGTGTATGTTTCTGAAGCACGGGCGTGGGACCAGCACATACTAACAGAAGTTTTGTGTCAAAAATTTAGTTTGTCATTTTCATCCAAGGGCTCACCTATGAAATTATTTGACTCCATAGATTAAACATTACTAAACAATTCTTTTATTTATTAAGTTATTTTTTTGCAGACTGTTATCCTCATTGTTGCTGTTGTTTCACGACGTTTCGGCCAACTATTCCTCTGGCCTTCGTCAGGTGGTAACCGCGACGGGATAGGCACTCCAAATATCCTAACTGCATCCTCAGCAATTCACTAATTAGCCCCAAAAGTCCCCAAGGCCTTAACATATATAAACTTGAGTTCAACACCATGCAAAACTGCTAAATAGACATACACACAGAATTTTGGACAAATATGGTCAAATATTCTCACTAGACGACAACAACTATTGAAGACAGTAATTGCTGAGGATGCAGTTAGGAGATTCGTAGTTCATATCTCGTCGGGGTTACCACCTGACGAAGGCCAAAGGAATAGTTGGCCGAAACATCGTTAAACAACAACAACTAATAAAGCTGAGGATAATAGTTCGCGATAAAAAAATTAATAAATAATACTCATCTCAATAAAGAATTCCAATGAAATAATATAAATTCTTTTGTTTTTCCATATTTGTTTGTGTTTTGTATTTTCATCCATAACAGGAAAAATGTTTGTCAGTATATTCAAAATTACTGCGAGAATAAAGCATTTCAAAGTGCACACGGGAAAAGAAAAGTGGCTGATGCACAATTTTCAATTTGAAGTGTTCTCATGAGGTTTTTTTATATATTTTTTTATTACCTATCGCCGTCACGTCAATCAAAAACGCGCACCTGTTTTTTTGTAAACACTTTACTATTTTCCAACTGCGCGTCGTGAAGGCTTCGGTTTTTTTTTGGTTTTTTTTTCACATTTTCGGTTTTTTTCACATCCCCCAAAAAGCACCCGGGCAACGCCGGGTACCCCTCGCTAGTGTGTAATAAAAGGCAAAATCAACTAAATTTTAATAATACTTAATAGCATGTGTTAACTTGAATTAATGATTTATTTGAACTTTACTGGGTTATAAATACCATAAATTATGTTACATTTAATTTATTAGAAACAAGTGAAGCATGCATTGTTCCCCGTGAGAACTAGATATAAAAACTAACTAAGTTCAGCGCCTTCCCCCAATTTAGCCCTAAAAGTCCCCAGGGGACGACAAATCCTGGTAAAAATGAACACACGGTGCAGTTTTAAGCCTTAACATATGTAAATCTGAGTTCTGCACCATGCAAAAAAAGAAATGACTAAGTCTATCATTTACCCCCTTATTTAGCCCCAAAAGTCCCCAAGGCCTAAAAATATATATACTTGAGTTCAACACCATGCAAAACTGCTAAATAGACATACACACAAAATTTTGGACAAATATGGTAAAATAGTCCCCAAAATGGAGTGTTTCTATTAGCCCTAAAAGATCCCCTGAGGACCACCCAAGAATTATAGCGAAGTATAGACAAAAAAGTATATAGAAATCAGTTATATATATTATTTTTTTAATTGGAATTCATTATTAAGATGGGTATTATTTATTAATTTATTTATTGCGGACTATTATTGTCATCTTTCTTAGATGTTGTTTCACGACACCAGAGAAATAGTTCGCCGAAACGTCGTGAAGCAACATCTAAGAAAGATGAGGATAATAGTCCGCAATAAATAAATTAAGAAATCAGTTATTTACAACTATTTTAGAAAGATTTATAAAAATCCAAAGCATCATTTTTTTAATAAGTGCAAAAGTGTAAATTTTAGAGGTTTCCCCGAAAATCCGTTCTATTGTTTGTTTTTTTACTCACATCATGTTTAATGTCTGTGCACAATCTCAAAATATTCCAAGGCGTAGTTATTGAGAAAAGTGCGGACAGACGAACGGACGAACGGACAAGGGTGAATTTACAGGTCCACCCTCCTTTTGTCGGGACCAAAAAGCATTATCATTTATTAACATTATCCCAACTGACAAGATGCTTTTCCACTAAAATAGAATGAACCCCTATGAAGCCCCACTATTACATAATAGTATATATATATTAAATAATATTATATATATATTACATCATTTAATAAATCTACATAATATTATATATATTAAATATTATATATATATTATATCATTTAATATATGTACAACCGTCTACTTGATACGCATTAACTGTTAAGCTAGACTTGCCCCCAGGTTTTGATTAGCGGTGATTCCTGAGCAAAAATTGTATATAATTAGACTTGCCGGTAAATATAAAAAAAACGTTTTATAGTGCACATTACTTACTGTATACAAGACTCTCAGGGAGACCCACAGTTGCCCTGGATTGAATAATCATCAACGAAAGTTTTACACTCCTATATTTATATTGTCATCGAAATCCGTGAAATCGTCCGTGAAAATGCCTCCATGCATTAACTTAGTTCAAAATATATGTTATTCTACATTGCACTCTAAAGAACCTGCTGTTTATTTTATAAAATTATTTTATATAAAATTCTTTCCATTTAATGAAAAACAAAACATTAAGAAATTTACGTGCGGGGTTCGAACCTACAGAGCACGTCATGCAAAAAAAAACACAAAAAAACCCGTAAATTTTCAAGCCCAATTTTGCTGTTAATGAAAAACCTAGAAAAATAAGCAAATTTACATGCGGCGTTTGAGCCTATCCCTCACGTCATCAACTTATCCACATTAGAATTTTTACGGCCTGTTCTATCATTTAAACGACGACATTGAAAAAATAACTTTATAGGGAACGAACTCACACACAGACAAAGTTGCATCTATATAATTGTAGAGATTAGATATTTCTCATAAACCTTTCCACAGATTAACCATTGTGGTATTTCGTCAGTTTATCTGGCAAATAACTAACACAAGAAAACAAAAATCGATATGTACGTCATGAAGTATAAGTTACTTAAAGTCCAATTCAACTTTAAACGTTGATGAACCAGAATAAAAATCACTTGTCTTATTTCAATCACAGGATACTCTTTGATTTATTCCCTGTGTACCATCCGATGTGCTTCCGACCATAATCACTCTACATATCGATTAGAAGGTTGTCCTCCGGCTTTATCTTTATTGTGTCTTCGTTTCATGGGCTTTTAATCACGTCCCTCTTACACGCTCGACTAGATTCGCACCAAACTTCATTGCTATTATTAATTAGGCTTTTGAGAAGGATTAAACACCTCAGGCGTTTACTCGTAGTTACTTTTTACAATTACAATCAATCGGTTAAGAAATTGCAAAGGACATTTTTGAACAGGTGTGTTTTTTTTACAAGGGGATCACCACTTATCAAGGTCCGGAAGCCACTCGGGATAAGGGTTATTGCGTGTACAGTACGTTAATGTTGAGATTTGATAAATTGTCTACGTAAAAGGGCGGTTTATCAGGAATTTGTTTATGTTAGACTTGAAAACATCCAAGTTGTAATCAGGCGCGAAACAGACAGACGGAACAGAGTTCCACAGACGTGCACTTCTAAGAAAGAAACTTTGTTCATGGAATCTAAGTTTTGGTTTTGGCACAGATAAAGAGTGGGAAACATTTATGACAGTGGTTTCAGCTAGTCGTGTGCTTATCGCGAAAGATTGGCAAGGTGGGACCAGGGATTGGAGCTCAGATGAGCACTAGCAACGGAAGTAACAACAAGGCTTGCAACATTTCTTCTGTGGAAGAGATGTTGCAGGGAAGAGAAAAGGGCATCCCCCAGTAAGCCACGAAGTCTATTTTGTACTCTGCCAAGGCAGGATAGAATGTTTTTAGCAGCTCCTGCACACATGTGGCAACAGTACTCCATCATTGGATGTACCTGACTTTAATATAAGTAGAGAATTGTATCAGCAGTGAGATATCTTCTGGAGCGATAGAAGGATCCCACCATTTTTCCAGCGATCGTGGCAATAGACTTGATGCATATATTCCAGGTTTTCATAGTTTCACAAACGAAATAACTGATATAAGAAGTGGCTTACTTAAAAGTAGCACAGAAAAATGTAGTAGAGAAGAGGGCTTCCTTTTATTGTTAAAATTACCTGTAACACTGGTTAAACCACCTGTAACACTGTTTAAATTACATGTAACACTGTTCTAATTATGTGTAACACTGTTTAAATTACTTATAACACTATTAAAATTGCATATAACACAGTTTAAATTACATTTAACACTGTTTAAATTACATGTAACACTATTTACATTAAAGGAAAACTGTTTAGATTACATGTAACATTGTTTAGATTACATGTAACATTGTTTACATTGCCTGTAATACTGGTTAAATTACCTGAAACACTGTTTAAATTACCTGTAAAACTGTTTAAATTACGTATAATATTGTTTAAATTACCTGTAACACCGTTTAAATTACCTGTAACACCGTTTAAATTACATGTAACATTGTTTAAATTGCGTGTAACACTGTTAAAATAACCTTTAACACCGTTTAAATTACATGTAACGCTGTTTCAATTACCTGTAACACTGTTTAGATTATCTATAATACTGTTTAGATTACATGCAACACTGTTTAAATTACATGTAGCACTGTTTAAATTACGTGTAACACTGTTTAAATTATGTGTAACACTGTTTAAATTACATGTAACACAGATTAATTTACATGTAAAACTGTTTAAATTACATGTAACACTGTTTAAATTACATGTAACACTGTTTAAATTACGTGTAAAACTGTCTTAATTACATGCAGCACTGTTTAATTGCATGTAACACTGTGTAAATTACAGTTAACATTGTATAAATTACAGGAAACACTATTTAGATTACATGTAACACCGTTAAATTACATGTAACAATTTTAAATTACATGTCACACTGTTTAAATTACCTGTAAAACTGTTTAAATTATATGTAACACTGTTTAAATTACATGTAGCTCTGTTTAATAACATGAATTATTGTTTAAATTACAGGTAACTCAGTTTAAATTACCTGTAACACTGTTTAGATTACATGTAACACTGTTGAAATTACAGGTAACACTGTTTAAATTACATGTGACACTATTTTAATTACAGGAAACACTCTTTAGATTACATGTAACACGTTTTAGATTACGTGTAACACTGTTTTAACAACATGTAACACTTTTTAAATTGCATGTAACACTGTTTAAATTACAGGTAACTTTGCTACATTACCTGTAACACTGTTCAGCTTACATGTCACTATTTTAAATTACATGTAAGACTGTTAAAATTACCTGAAACCCTGTTTAAATTACCTGAAACCCTGTTTAAAATACCTGTAACACTGTTCAAATTGCATGTAATACTGTTTCAATTACATGTAACACTGTTTAAATTACAGGTAACTCTGTTTAAATTACCTGAAACACTGTCTACATTACATGTAACACTGTTAAAATTGCGTGTAAAATTGTTTAAATTACGTGTAACACTGCCTAAACTACATGCAACACTGTTTAAATTACGTGTAGCACTATTTAAATTACATGTAACACTGTTTAA
This sequence comes from Euprymna scolopes, assembly GCF_053919585.1. Taxonomy (NCBI): domain Eukaryota; kingdom Metazoa; phylum Mollusca; class Cephalopoda; order Sepiida; family Sepiolidae; genus Euprymna; species Euprymna scolopes. Next base: position 148,373,552 of record NC_136489.1, read on the forward strand.
ATTACATGTAACATTGTTTAAATTACAGGAAACACTGTTTAGATTACATGTAAAACTGTTTAGATTACATGTAACAATTTAAAACTTGCCTATAAAACTGTTTGAATTACCGGAAACACTGTTTAAATTGCGTGTAACACTGTTTAAATTACGTGTAACACTGTTCGAATTACATGTAACACAGTTTTTATTACATGTGCCACTGTTTAAATTACATGTAACACTGTTTAGATTACATGTCACACTGTTTAAATTACATGTAACACTGTTAAAATTACCTGAAACCCTGTGTAAATTACCTGTAACACTGCTCAAATTACATGTAACACAGTTTAAATTACATGTAACACTGTTTAAATTACATATAACACTGTTTAAATTACGTGTAACATTGGATAAATTACGTGTACCACTGTCTAAATTAAATGCAACACGTTAAATTACGTGTAGCAGTGTTTTAAATACCTGTAACACTGTCTAAATTACACTTATCACTGTTTAAATTACACGTAGCACTGTTTAAATTGCATGTAACACTGTTTAGATTACATGTAACACTGTTTTAATCGCAGGTAACACTGTTTACATTAACTGTAACACTGTTTAAATTACGTGTAACACTGCTTAGATTACCTGAAACAATGTTTAAATTACACGTAACACTGTTTAAATTACCTTTAACACTGTTTAAATTACATGTAATACTGTTTAAATTACATGTAAAACTGTTTATATTAGGTGGAACAGTGTTCAAATTATATGTACCACTGTTTAAATAACCTGAAACCCTGTTTAAATTACATGTAACACTATTTAAATTCTCTGTAACACTGTTTAAATTACATGTCACACTGTTTAAATTACATGTAACACTGTTTAGATTACATGTCACGCTGTTGAAATTACATGTAACACTGTTTAAATTACAGGTAACTCTGTTTAAATTACCTGTAACTCTGTTTAGATTACATTTCGCGCTGTTTAAATTACATGTAACACTGTTTTAATTACATGTAACACTGTTTTAATTGCATGTAAAACCGTTTAAATTACATCTAACACTGTTTAAATTATCTGTAATAATGTTTAGATTGCATGTAACACTGTTTAAATTACGTCTAACACTGTTTAAATTACCTGTAACACAGTTTCAATAACATGTAACACTGTTTTAATAGCATGTAACACTGTTTAAATTACATGTAACACTGTTTAAATTACATGTAACACTGTTTACATTACGTGCAATGTCATAAACGATGCTGAAAGTGCACCTCGTTTACATCTATGTATTTCTGGGCATGTTTAACAACCTTTGCAGATACTGCCTATGGCCATTCTCTGGTGATTCTCCTGATAGCGTTGGTAATGTTCTGTTAGTTAATCTGGATTGCAATGATTATTTACATAAACTTTTTGTTTTAAAGTTCCTCAAGGATAAAAATCACATGATGACAAGTCCGGGGACAATCTTTTGCTAATTGTTCTCTCTTATGTAAACATTTCATGAGCTCGTGTCAGTGATCATGTAGCGCCATCTTGTTGGAAAAGAATTGCATTTTTTGTGGTGTCAGTTGGTCGTAATAAAAGATTATATAGATAGGGATACTTTTAAGTGGGCCGCTCTGCACTATTTAAATCCGAGAAATTTGTTTATGAACATAGGATTACATTTATCAAAAGTAATAAAATTAAATTTAATATTTTTTTCGTATTAAATTTAATTTAATTCAAATATAAGATTAATACATTTGATTTATTATTAAATATTGAACGTGTAAAGGAAATTATAAAGTTATAGCATCGAAATATAATAATCTTTAAATCGGAAAATAAAACAAATTCACAGTCTACTTTAATTCAGTACATCAGATCGAAATTCGAAAGAAACCATTTTATATTTTTATTTCTAGTTTCCGACTGGTTTTAGAGATAATGTGCTTATGGTATAAAAGGCCTCTTGTTCTGTTAAGGAGTGGCGTAGACTTTGGATATGTGAAATAAGCGATGACGCCTTGACTCTTGTATAGTGTGTATTGTAAATGGATACACACCAACGAAATTATGCATGTATAGTTTAGATATAATTCATTAAAGTTAATGACTAAGTGGAATTTCATTTTATATTTATCTGCCCCAAGCAAGACCTTACTAGTTAAAAGTTAATGGGGGTTCCATGATTATTGATGAGATATATAAGGCGCCACATTTGGGAGTTGTGCTGCAAAAGTTATGTTCGTTTTACATTAAAATTTCAGTATGCTGATACAGCCGAAGAGACAGATGACAGGAAAGTAATTATAAAGACAATCTTTCCAAGAAAAGTTATTAGAAGAGAACAAATTCAGCATCAAAGCACGCCGTCAATGAGGTGGGAAATGTTAATATTGCCCACGTTCCTTTGGCAGAGTAATAATAATAATATACATAACAGAAACAACAACAACAACAACAACAACAACAATAATAATAATAATAATAATAATAATAATAATAATAATAATAATAATTATAATAATAATATTGGTGTTAAAAGACTTATTACCTTTGTTATGATGTGTCAGATTTTATAACAATTTATTGAATTATATCAATGTATGTATAGTGCAACACCACCTCGTGAACAGCAGGCACGTCTACTATATATATATATATATACATATATATATATATATATATATATATATATATATATATACATGGAGTGGCGTCAAAAAGACAGTCCTCACTTGACAATTTTTACCAAAACCGCTTAATTGAATGTAACTGTTAAAACAAACTATACCTTATTTGATTCGATATTTATTCCTCTATAATTTCACCAATTCATATTTGACTTTAAATGGAAGTATCCTAGTGTTTATGTCATTTGAAAAAAATAACTTCGAGAAGGCAAAAAAAAATTCCACACAATGGAAACTTCTTATTTAAATGTAACTTTAGAATATTAATGCAACACAAATATAACAAGAACACAACGAACTAGTTAATATTAGTAGCATAGGTCTTCCGCAATTTGACAGCTTTTAATCTTTTGATTATTTCTCGTATTAGTCTGCGGCAATAATCTCGTAGAAGGCCTCTCACATCTCTTTAATTTTTGTCCAAAGTTCTTCCAGATTTCAAAATTTTATCATTACGTAGTTGTTGCTTTATGTAATGCCGTACGTTTTTGATAGGTTTGAGGTCTGGGGATTTTGCAGGCATATATATATATATATATATATATATATATATATATATATATATATATATATATATATATATACATGGAGTGTCATTTCAGCCCGTCATTGAGTTATGAGTTTAACGATGTTTTGACATCGCCCGAACTACCTCTGCTCGATTTGTTTACAAAAAGAGCATCGCTTTATAAGCTAATGGTAATTCGTGTATCACTTCTCAATATGCTCAAATCAAGATAAGGAGCATTATAGTCATCCACACACAAATAGAAAACTTTTCAAAATTAATAGTCCTAACATATATATATATATATATATATATATATATATATATATATATATATATATATATATATATATATATATATATATATATATATATAATGAAAACGCCATGCAGAAAATTCCTAGGATTCCTTTAAAAATTGATTAATATGAAATGAATTTCTATGATAATTAAAAATAAAAAAAAACTCTACGAAAAAGAAGCATAACATAAAATATTGAATTTCTACAGAACTGCAATCGTTTTTTAATCTATAATTTCTCTTAGGACTTACGCAAGAATGTTCAGATGTAAGTAATTTTAAGGATATTATCTTCTCATTTTCATGTGTAGCTGTTTTCATTTATATTGGTAGGATTATAATATATACAGATAGATAGAAAGATATATGGAGAATGAGAATAATGAATTTAAAAAAAAAATTCCAATATATCTGATTCCTTAGACTGAGTCAGTATTAAAGGTGAGAATGCTGTCCAACAGGTATACTATTAGACAATGTTCAATCTACTATGTATAAGTTCTATGAATTAAATATTGTTCAAGATAAATGAAACACAATGTAAATATATTTTCTTCAAATACGTCACACCTTAATGTATCATTTCTGTTTGTAGAATAGGAGATTAAGAACACGGAAAATTTTATGAAAAATATAAGATTTGCGTAGAATTGTCATCGATTAAATATTTAATAAGTTAGTTAAACAAAGTGGTTTGTATTAGTATTTGCGTATCAAAAATTGAAATGTGGAAATTTCACTGTAATTTGAATTTATGTTTACGAATTATCAGGGTTTTTCTTTTATCAATAATACACATTTTCATAAATTATACATCAATTAAATTGACTTTCCAGAGTAAAAACACTTTTCATCTGCTTAATATACAACACAATCTAAGAAAAAAAGTGTATGCTATATATATATATATATATATATATATATATATATATATACATATACATACATGTATATATATATATATATATATATATATATACTAGTTCAGCCCCGCTTTGCCGGGCCCTATGTACTGATCAAAAATTTATGTGTATATATATATATATATATATATATATATATATATATACATATTAAAAAGTTTGACACGTGTCCAAGTAACCTACATCTAAAATTTAAAGTATTTAGGTACAAAATTGGCGTATGAGTTTGGCAGAGTCTGCAAAGGATCAACTCTTACAACTTTGACCTCTTAGCAACCAAATTTTTGCCCCAAAGCTGATTAAAAAGCTTGCTGCATGTCTAAATACCTTTTTTGTAAAATTTCAAAGGTTCGATTCAAAATTGGCTGACTACTTTGCTAGAGACCGCAAAAGTCAAATCTTTTGAACTTTGACCCCTTGACAGCAAACTTTCCGGTCAAGAACCGATTAAAATCTTATCCTATGTCTGATTACACTTTATGTAAAATTTCAAATATTTAAACAAAATTGGCTAAAATAATATGATAGAGACCGAAGAGGTCAATTTTTTAAAACTTTAACCCTAATTTTGACCACTTTACATTTATTATTTTAGGTCCAAGTCAAGTTAAAATGTTTGATATATGTCCAAGTAACCTACATCTAAAATTACAAGTGTCTAGACCCAAAATGGTCGATATATATATATATATATATATATATATATATATATATATATATATATATATATATATATATATGCACATAAAATTATAAACAGTATACAGGGCCCGGGCAAAGCTGTGCTGAACTGCTTATATATATATATATATATATATATATATATATATATATATATATATATATATATATATATAATGAGGAGATGGTCACACACTTATATAAGACACCTTTTTTTAAAATAAAATTTCAATAAAACATTTCGAAACACCTTTAAGTGTTAAATATAATGATAAAATTTTTATTGATTTATTGCCGATATTTTGCTAAAATTGCCTCATTAGGTTGGAACTTTTTTTTACTTTTGTTTTTCTTCATTTTGGTGTTATGGTAATGTAAAAAAAAGAAGGTAATACAAAATTCGTCTTGTTAGGTAGACCCACCTGCGTACGCTCCGATTGCCGAGCGGGAGTTTAAATGAAAAGATGGTCACACGCTTATTTTTTAAATAATATGTAAATGAAAAATTTTGAAAAACCTTAAAGTGCCGAACATAATGATAAAATTATTTTTTATTTATTTATTTTTTCCCGATATTTCGCTAAAAATAGCCTTATCAGTGTAGGTAGTCTAGTCCAATATTTTTTTTCTTTTTTCTTTTATATTGGTATTATGGTGAAGATAATCCCTCGTAGTAGAAGGGAATAGCAAAGTTCGTCTTGCTCGACAAACGGAGCGTAACACACGTGGTTCTACCGAGCAAGGCGAACTTTGCTATCATCTTCTACTCCGAGGGATTATCTTCACGATAACACAAAAATGAGAAGAAAAAACTCTCGTGCCAAACTACCTACCCTTAGAAGGCTATTTTTTACGCAATATTGGCAAAAACATAAATAAAAATTATTTTTTCATTACATTCGACACTTAAAGGTTTTTCAAAATTTCTCATTGAAATTTAATTTAAAAAATAAGTTTCTTCAAAGAGTGCCTGGCCATATTATCATTTAAACTTCCGCTCGACAATCGGATCAAAGTAGACGTTGTTCTACAGAACAAGACAAACTTTGCTATTCCTTTCTACTCCGAGTGATTATCTTCACCATAATACAAAAATTAATAAAACAAAACGAAAAAAGATTCCGACTTGACTATCTACCGTGGTGAGGCTATTTTAACGAAATATAGGCAACACATTAAATAAAAATGATTTTAGCATTATATTCGACACTTAATGAGTGTTTCAACGTTCTTCATTTAAATATATAGTTATATATAATTATATATGTGTATTTCTATATACATTAGATTATGTATGTGTATACGTTAACAAATTCGTATGTATAGGATTCACCTCTAAATTAATACATCTGTCATTATAAATTACAGAAAGACCTCAGGTGATTATAGAAAAATTAAGTCGACTAAATTAGTTTAATTCTTTTCATTCTATTGGGGAATATCTTCTCTTAATATTTTCATGCGTCTCTTTTCTGATGAAATTTCAACAATAGGTATTAAACATAAATCAAAAGATATTTAACAGGAATCATTTTCAATTAAACTTTTTGAAATGTTTTCGAAGTCATAATATAGCAGCAACGACCCCATTTGAATATCCAAGTGTTTCAGGTTTATATTAATTTTGTTGGTTAATTGTTTTTATTTTACGGCATATCAACCCTTTTCTGGTTATTTAATGCCGAATCCAGTGATTTTGAAGAACATTTTTTAATAGAATATATTTGTTTTTGTTTTTGTTTTTCAAATCGGTTTCTATTTAACCCATAGTTTGGACCCTAACAAGTACTACCACTCCGGGTCAGAGTGAACCTGGGAGCAATGGAAATTAAGGGGTGGCTCCACACTCCCCAAAGCCCGCATGCTGGGGCCTCATCATCGAATATAGTTTAAGGTCATATCCAGGACCTCAGGTTGATATTAAAATTTAGCCATAATTATGAGACGCCATTTAATCCAGACTCCCTAAATTTAAATATTTTTCTTAAGCGCCTTACACTGAAGCCTTAAAAATTGATTTTCTTCTAGATTCGAAATTATGCTATGGAGTTTGATCGAAATTAAAATAATTGTTTTAGGCGTACGTTTATTAGTGTTTTATGTTGATTTTTATCTTCGTAAGCTGCCCTAAAAATGGGGTGCATAACTACTTCGTTTTGGTAATTTTACTTGCGTTCAAATTGGTATTCTTCTTGTTCTCTTTTATAATTAGTGTAAATGTTGTAGATTCTTCTTTTGTTGGTAAATCTTTTAAATATTTTAAATAATTCGACTTGAGTAATTCCGACAGTTTATCCCCCAGTACTAAGCACAGTGATAAACTTTAATGTATTATTAGTAATAACTAGGGCTGCGATAACAGATTATTCTTTTAATTCTTTTTGACTCTCAAGTATATATCCGACAGGAGTAAGGCACATTCAATCAACCGAAAACCACACCAGTCTATATAAAAACATATAAGATATAAACGGGTCTATATTAAAGAGTATGAACATTGAAAAAATGTGATGTTGTCACAACCCTAGTAATAACTTACATGTAAAATACGTGCATACAAAAATAGTATTATTCTATTATTATACTATATTTCAATGCATGGCGTAATAATGCTTTAAGTGTTACGTATCACAGCCTTACGTTTTGCAGTTTTTAAATTGTATTTAAAGTTACGTTCTGTGCAAACTCCATCTTTTTTCTACGCAGACTAGTCTAATATCTTACTCCTGAACTCCTTGTGAAAATATATAAGTTGAATCGAGTTCTTATGCGAACATAACGTTCTTGTTTATATTTTATTTTTATTCAACTGCTTTAATTTATCTTTATGGAAATAAATAATTGGCGCGCGATAATTGGTATACTTTGAGATGACTGTGTCAAAGCAAGCGATGATACTGGCACGTCTATTATAATGAAAGTACTCACAATTATCTTTTTTGTGTTCATGATAAATAATAAAAAAACAAAACTATTAACATATGGGCAAGTTTTTATTTTTATTTTGTGGTCGAGTTCATTTATTATTTTGTGAACGCGATTCGTGGATTTTTTTACCGCTACTTTTCACTTATCTCTATGTAGGTTATGCAATAGCTAGAGTGTAAGAATAGACGACATAGGAAGAAGTAAATATAGGACACATTCAAATGACAAACATGTGTTTCCATTTTGTTTGAGTGATTCCTTAACTGGTAATGTACATGAAATTAAACCTGAGTTGTTCTGGTATATTTTGCATGACGCATTTTCAAGCAACGCTTAAAAATAGTAAGAATACATCAATATTTATTTACATATACAAGGACTCAAGTGTGCCCAGTAAATAAAACATTGTTTGATAAATCGTTATTTTTTATATTTTTATTTATTTGTTTATTTATTTTGCATTTCCATACACCAAACATGGATAGAGATATCACTAAAACATCCGCTGGGTCATAAGCTTCATTTTGGTACCTTACTTGCCTGGGTGGATTGTCGGTAAGCTGAGATAAACCTCGTTACACACACACACACACACACAGCAAATCGAACTTACTAAGGGAGATAATAACTTCCGGTGAATACCGGAAAAATATCCAGTTAATAAAACGTTGTTTAGTAAATCGTTATTTATTTTGCATTTTTTTTTCATTTCCGTACACCAAACATGGATATAAATATCACTAAAACATTCGCTGCGTCATAAGCTTCATTTCGGTACCTTACTTGCCTGGGTGAATTGCCTGTAGGTTGAGATAAACCGCGTCCCACACACAGAAATTAGGAAAATTTATAATAAGATTTATTTGTGCAAAATATTAGATATACATAGATCAATTATATTGTACCAATATTGGATGGAGAAATATATTCCTTTTTATTAATGAATATAAAAAGAAGTGTCGGTTGTTTGTAATGCATTAAAATACATGTTTTAAACGTGTTATTACATCGTTCAAATGCTTTCACTTCTGGAACCACAGATAAGTTAAGAAAAACAGAGAAGCAACATTACAACTCACAACCTACTATTTAATTTTTAACATATCTCAATCTGAAGATAGTGGCTTCTTGAGAGGATAGGCATCTAACATTGATGCTCTTTGTTTTTCTACATCTTTTTGTAAAACTTAATTATGTTCTGCAAAACCAAAACCAAAAACAACAACCCACATTTTTATTCCTTTTCCTTTAATTCCTCCGTTCTCTTTCTATCCACCCCATTTCCTGACTAGTTTCCTAACTTATTTTTTTTTACATAGAAGTCACTACTTATCAAGGCCCAGAGGTCACTCGAGGATAAGGGTTATAGAATGTACAGCAGTCAATGGGATAATATTGTAGTAATCGTTAGTAATAGAAATTTGGTAAATTGGATTACTTCAGGGAACGGTTCATCAAGAATTTGTTTATATTTGACTTGAAGACAATCAAGTTGTAGTCAGCTGGGAAGCAGACAAAGGGTAAAGAGTTCCACGGGCGTGTAGTTCTAAGAAAGAAGCTTTGTTCATGGAATCTACGTTTTGATGAGGAATTATATTTCGTTTTTTGTATGACTATAAAAGGGACAATCAGTTGCCCGTACGTCGTTAAAATGCTTTCACTTCTGGAACTTAGTTAAGAAAAAAAACACAAACAACATTACATCTAACAACTTGCTATTTCATTTTTAACATACCTCAGTCGATTCATTGTAGACAATGGAAAGATGAGAGCCATAAGTGGGGCAAAGCCCCGTTAGATATGGATATTTCTGCGTATCAACCTAGCAAAAGTCGAGGTAACGACATGTTTATTATACCTCATGCTACAACGGCTAAATCTTTATGAGGAAAACGCTTAATTATCTGCCCTAGTGTAACAGCAAGTAAATTAGAAGCTGTTGAAACAATACTTATTTAAGGAACTTCAGGAATTTTTTTTAAAAACTTGCTTAAATTTTTTCAACATATTTTTTGTATTACTACGTTTGCAATGCCATATATTTTCTAAAAAGACTTGTCTTCTAATATTACGCTAGCAAAATTTAAAATAGAATACTAATTATTTTAGAGATTAATATTTATATAATAGAGTGCGGACGTGCGTATGCAAATGCCTAGCCGTGTATGAAGCACGTCGTTGTAGGGAAAAGAAGTAAAAAATACTATAAAAATCCTGTGCAGAGACATGCGAAGACGTTCGAGAGAACAGATGCGAGAGAAAAGGTAGAAGATCACGTTTTATTCAGGAAAATTCCCGCCAATAAATGTTGTTGTTACATAAAATAAAGGAGTCCAGTTTTTACTTGTCTTATGTTTCTTTTGCGACTGAGTTGGATCTACTTATGATAACGTTCGTAAAAGAATACTAATGGGTACCTAGTCTTACCAGATCCGGCTGTCTGAAGATATTGGCTTCCTGAGACGAAATGCACCTAACATTGATGCTTTTTGTTTTCTACTTCCTTTTGCAAAACTTAATTTTAATAACGTTTTGTTTTTCTACTTCCTTTTGCAAAACAAAAACAGAAAGAACAACCCACATTTTCCCCTTTTTCCTTCTTCCCATTTCCCTTTTCTCTTTCTATCTCCCTCCACTTCCTGACTGGTTTCCTAACCTAAAATTTACAAAGCATTAATACTGCAACACTTTTTCTTATATAATCCACTATAAAACAACCAAACCAAACCAAACCAAATCAAACACTACAAACTAGTGATTGAAGATACAAAAAGCTTGAAGAATAAAAAACTTTCTATAAAATAACTGGATGCAACATGAATACTATTTCCAAAATACCTGGATTCGGCATTAAATACCCCGAAAAAGGTTGACAAAAAAAATTAACCAAACAAACTAATGGTACAAAAAATAGCATGTGAAATACATTTCGATTAAATATTTAATGTTCAACTCATTAAAAAAAAATCATTATGAAAATTTTAATCATTGCATTTTTACTTTGCTTTTATCTCTCTTATATATTCTTTTTTTCTTCGATTCCAGCAGCAGTAATGAGTTTTAAAACCGATGCTAGCAAAATAATTAATTTTCTAGATATATATCACATAGGATTGGCTAGTAATCCTCTTTCAATCAATGATTTATATCAGAATAATTTATATTATCTAGATGCGTCAGACCACTTTTCCCATCTTCGGTGTTATTTTCACAACGTTCCGGTAGATGTAATCCCCCACCTCACTTGTATCTTGTGAAACTCAGAAATCTTCCTGTCGATCTCGAAAATCTGCACGCATTAACAACATATCCTTTATTTAATCCACATGTGTAGCATTCTTTCGTTCCCTCAGCAGTTTTCTCATTGTCATTTCACCCCAATCAAGGCACAGAGACACTTAGTTGTTAATTGTTACTATTTGAGTATTTGCAGTGGTACTATTTAGTGAGTTGGGAAGTGAGATGCCTGTCCACATTAAACTTGAATTTCTGCATGTTAGTACAGTTAAGGAAGCAGGAGCCTGGGAAGAAATTCCGAAGTGCAGTGTTCCGAGAGGACAAGCTAGTCGAGTAGAAGGTTTTTTATCATCTAGGGATCTCTACAGTGTAGTGGTGGGAACCTGCCGCTTGTCGGGTTAGTCGGGGCTATTATCGTTGAGGAGTTACTAATGCTTTGAATTCGTCAGAACACTTGCCATTAAAATATTGTAAAACAGGCACAAGCATGCCACGTTTCAGCGATGAGACAGAGGTTGGAGTTTAGTTGATAGTTCAGGACCTATTAGTTTAAAAAAAACAATTTTAACGCTGTCTAGGAGCGAGATACTAGTGGCAAATGCACCAGCCAATATGTGGCAACAATATTGAATGCATACGGAACCATAACCTTGTAAAGATACAAGATATTCTCAACAGTGAGTAGCCTATTTGTACGATAGAAAGAGCCTTGGCAATTGCCTCCATGTATTTGTTCCTATTCATGTTGTCTGTGAATGTTAACCCTATAAGCTTGAGGAAGTTACTTTTATGCAGAGAATAATTTAGCATGGAAATCAATGCTTGAGAAGGTTTCTTGTAATTATTAAAGAAAACAAGCTTAGTCCTCACAGCGTTGAACGTTACCAACCAGTTACGGTCACATTCCGCTACAGACTGAAGATCTTCCTCTAGACTTTTAGCAATTCTCTTAGATGTGTGCCCATTAGTTTTACCCTCGTATCTGTTATTGAGCATGCTGTCATCAGCAAATATCCCCCTTTCAGAGATAATCTTATCAGGGAGGTCATTTGTGAATATCAGGAATAATAAAAGTTTAGATATAGACTAGACACACCCGGATTTATATCATGCTGTTTTGACTTACACCCATCAGGGACAACTGGGGTTTTCTCTTATCTAAGAAGGATTTCTTTATGTTTTCAGTATAGCAATACCATAGGATTTGATTTTCATGAGACGACCATCGTGCCAAACCTTGTCAAATGCTGTATATATGTCTAGGGCTACTGACATCTCTTTTTCTACCCATTGCTTGGTATATACGCTCGGAGATTACAGTTAGGATATCTGAAGTAGAACTGGATTTATGCTGTCGGTCGGATAAAAGTTGTTTGTCTGTGAGGTGGCGGACTAGGGCTTCATTTATTAAGCACTCAAATATTTGGGTCAAGATAGGGAGGAGGTTATGTGGATGATAAGTAAATAAATCAGTTGTTTCTCTAAATTTCTTGTAAACTGGTACAACCGAAGCAATTTCCCAGCAGTCGGAGGAAGCAAGGTTTGTTAAGGAAATTTCTGTAGAACTTGGAGAGAACAGGAGCAACCGTTTAGTAGTATAGCAGGAATAAATTCGGACCCACTTGCCTTCGCGTGGACTTATTATGGCATCCCGAACAAGAGAGGGCGGTGTTTGCAGATCTTTGAGTGTGACTTGTCCGAAAACGGAAATTTGGGAGAGGTAGCTTGCTGGACCTAACGTGGAGTTGGAGACAAAACCTTGAGCAAACAGATTTGCCTTTCAGTTGCTCAATGTTGTTGGATGGTAGGGGAATTGTCGATTACCCATTATTTACTACACTGTTATTAATTGTCACGAGTTTCTAATGTCTGCGACTGGATGCGTTTTCTAATGACTTCTGAATGCATTCTATTAGTTGCGGCTATTTCTCTCTTACAATTATTTCTATCTTTTACAAATTTTTGCGTATTTGTATTTAACTTATGTCGGATAAGTCTGGGAAATCTATGTTGTCTTTTAGATATAGCAGTTGCACAACCAAGGGTGAGCCATTGTGGAGAGTGTCGGCTGATAAAGTATTTCCGTGTGGAAACGTGTTCTTCTAATTGCTGCTTTGAACCATTCAGTGGTCTCATTTGCACACTGTTCCACAGGAAGGAAACAGATACTACTCCGTGGAGAGTCTTTGATGTGATCACTTAGTAGCTTTTTTTTTTTGCGTAATGGTTCCTCAGCTTCAGGTCGATAGTTTTGGGTGATTTCTATCATTACCACAACCTGGTCGTCATTTCTGAGTGGGCTATGGGCATTTGATAGACAGTACTCGTGAACTGTGTTCAGAAATATCTCTAGATGTGAAGCTTGTTGGTCCTGTCGATCTGGGGGATGGGTCAGAAACGTAATTGTCTGTGATAGAGAATGGGATATAGAAAAGCTGTGTGTTATACTACGATCTGCGTTTGTGTAAGTAGAGAAACCAAACCAATTACTGTGGTGGACATTTAAGTCACAAAATACATGTACTTGATCGCTAGTATCTAGGGAGAGCACAGCATCTCTGCTGTCAGAGACTTGGTTGATTAGGGTTCAGTCCTGGATCGAGGGAGAACGGAAGAGAAAATATAAGTAGTTAACTCTATGTTGTACGTTTAGTCTTAAGCATATGAAGGCCTGGCTGTCTGATTTTAATTTGGATTCTCTAGCCAAGGGGATGTGTTTCGAATATAGACTCCAAGTCCGTGCATATGTTAGTCAGAGTTCTTATAGCAAAGTGAGAGATACCCAGGCATATTAAACTGGTTAGAGGGGATGGAGAAGTGTAGGAACTGTACACAACATAAACATTTGAAATACTATACATATAATAATCTGTAAACACCTATATTTAATTTTTGGTATTTGAATTTGCATATTTATTATTTACATACTTGTTTATAAAGTAATATTATTTATATTTTAATGTTTCTAAGATATTTCGGTCGATAATTTTATGTCGCTATGCTGAGAAGTTTTCAATTCTGTAGAAATTAATTACATTGCGTTGTCCGATACAATGCAATAAACGACGCAATAAGGATGATATCATGCTAACAGAATAGACATTATACCACACCCCTTTCAACCAAAACATAAGGAAAGTGATTCATGGGGAGATGGTGTCATGATAAAATAAATATACATCATTACTCTTTCTTAAAAAGGAGGATGTAATATCCGGGAAGATTGACTCTTAATAAAGGAGAACAGTGTTATAGTAACAGACAACTATTCCTATTATGACATAATACAATGATAGATTAAATTAAACGATTTATTACATCTCTTTAAAAACACCTACTTTGAATTAAAAACGTCTATCGGCCTTTTGTTTATGATAAAAGTTTAGTATAATTTATCAGCACAGCGACATCACATTATCGACCAAAACAATTAATGAGAAAGATTAAAATGGACAAAACAGGGGAAGATAGAGCGGTAGCCCTCGATATATCTAAGGCTTTTGGTAGGGTATAGAACGATGATCTTCTAAAGAAAATTAGATCATATGGTATCATTGGAAGAATACATAATGTAGTTTAATCCTTCTTAAGTAAGAAGAAAATCCTCGACGGTCGTACATGTAAACAATATGATATAAATGCGGGAGTACCTCAGGGGTCTATCCTTGGACCATTATTATTCCTGATATTCATAATTGACCTCCCTGATAATATTGTTTCGGAGATGGGTATATTTGCTGATGACACCACTCTGTATAATAGGCACGAGGGGAAACAAATGAACACATATCTTAAGAAATAGCAGAAACACTAGAGGATGACCTCCAATCTGTAGTGGAATGGGGACAAAAATGGATGGTCACATTCAATGCTGCAAAGACTAAGCTTGTTTCCTTCAATAATTACAAGAAACCTTCTCTACCACAAATGGCAATGGCCAAGAAAACATTACCTGAAAGTACTTCCTTTAAAAACCTCGGCCTAACGTTTACAGTGACCATTACTGGAATAGATACATTGCCAAGGCTGCTGCAAAGAAGGTGGACTCTCTCTACCGTGCTAGACAACTACTTACGCCTGAAAGTATCCTGTACCTCTATAAGGCCACCATTCACCCATGTATGGAGTACTGTTGTCATATTTGGACTGGTGCATCGGCTGCTTGTCTCTCACTCAAGGATAGGGTTTAAAAGAGAGTCGGTCGCCAACCTGATAGGTGCTGAACCGTCATCTAGGCTTCCAATCAACGAAATGTTGCATCCCTCTGCCTGTTCTACCAGTAATTTAATGGTGAATGCTCTGACGAACTACAAGCACTTGTACCTCCTCGACGTAAATATCCTCGACAAACCTGACAAGCAACTAAGTCCAACCCCTTCACAGTAGGTGTAAGAAAGCTTTCTACTCCAATAGTTTCTTCCCCAGAACTGCTAGAATTTGGAACTCCCTTCCGGGATTCTTCTTTTCCAACTGTACTGATATGCAGAAATTTAAGTGTAATGTGAACAAACATATTCCTACTCAACTCCCTTCATAATGGCCCTGCAACGTATGTCCCCGATAGTAGCCCCCTACTTCAAAGTGGCACTGTGCCTTGTTTGGGGTGAAAAGTGATTTAAAAAAAAAAACAATATAAAAAACACACAAGATGAGAAGTTATCCGAATAATTTGCGAAACGTTGTGAATATAACCCTAACATTTAAATAGAGCTTGAATATAAAAACTAATGAAAATAATTAATTTTTATATAAAAAAACTATGTCTGATATTTATCTTCATAAAGAATTATTAAACGCGATGATATACGCACTTTATATAGCTTAATAATCCTGACTTTTATGCAAGTACAATATAATATTATCTCATCGCCGAAAATAGCAATTCTACTTTTAATTAAATTCTTATCTGTTTGAAAATAATACTTTATTTGGATAAAGCGGTGGCTTGATTTGTCCTATTTTTAGTCGTATGATATTTTGCACTGTTTAATTTGCGCATGCTTAAATTTGCTAGTGGGAAATGTTTTCAGAAAGTACAAGACGAAGATCTGTTTACCAATGATAATGAAGAGTAGAGAGATGAATGTTCTAAAAGAAATATAATGTGTGTATTTATTTGTATAAGATCATTTTTATGTATGAAAATACATCGATTTGAAATATTCTGGATTGCAACAAATCACCTGTATAGTTCCATAAGCAATTTTACATACGCACACACATAGATACATACATAGATACATACATACATACATACATATATATATATATATATTTAGGCAGCACTTTTCCATTCAAGCAAATATTATTAAATGCAACAGAGACACTTTTATTTATGATTCTTCTTTTTAAGTTTTCGATTTTCCGTATAACCTTTTTATATCAAAGTAAAAAACATTAATAAAAGTTCCATAGTTTTTGCTGTCACGAGCACTTTCGATTCGTCATCGAATCATCGTCGGGTGCTGAAGTCAAAAGTCCGAAGGGGCGAAAATAAGAATTAAAAGTGAAAACTAAAATATACAAAAAACGGCAATAAGTTAAAATATATAGAGTCGATGAAAAGTCGATTAAAAATATAGGTCGATTAAAATGCAAGTATTAAAATCAGCAAGTTTGTGGACACCGTTAACAAAGTCCGTCCAATATGAACTACACAAAACATTTTAGAACGTTGCTGCTTTTCTCGAATACAATATCATTTATAGTGGGTTGAAGTGTTCTAATATATGACGCTTCAAAATTCTTTAATATTTTAATATTATTTTCATGTTGTATAATTTTTATGTTGTCAACGAGGACCTTTCTGAGATTGGAGGGGTACAATTATGTTCTTTTATCAAATGTTTTTATATAGAGATAGTATTATTTAGATGCTTGGTTATTCGCCGGGACAATGTTTTCGTTGTATGCCCAATGTGTGTCTTATTTTCGGAGTTACATGCTCCCATAGAGCATTTGAATTTATACACTACATTGGTTTGTTCCAACGTTTTTTATTGCCGGTGAGGTGCTGTTTCTAACCACAAGGTTTTGTGTTCTAAACTTTTTGTAGTAGATAATATATATATATATATATATATATATATATATATATATATATATATATATATATATATATACTAGACTACCTGTGACCCGTTGGGTCAGTATGTAATATTAGCTATGGAATTAATGTATGGGCGTGACACTTGTGACGTAAATAAAATAGTTTTTTGTGACATAACAGAACATTTCTATGAAAGTATATTAAAATGAAAAAAGAATATAGATAGATTTCTATGAGTCGTTCTGTTTATAATTGTTTATTTTTGAAAAAAAAACTTACAGCCACTGAATCATAAGTGTTTGCCAACTTATAGGTAAATGTGCACTGAACAGATACCATAATACTTAAAGTTAAATTCAAATTTTGATATATCTTTTAATTTAAACCCGAAAAAAACAATTGGAACGCTGAAAACGTACACAGTAAAATAATATGTTTTATTGTCGCGTTGATTAATCATTTGTAACATAAATTAAAAAAAAACATATCTACGGGGGTATTTATATTGGTAGTGGAGAAGAAAATGTATGAATGTTTTTTAAGAAAGGTGTATTAAAAATGCAGAATCAATAAAAAAAAAAATGAAGACGGTGGGTAAATCGCCGTTGTAAATTGCTCTTATAGTTGTCAACAGGTTGAAGTAGATTTATTTGTAAGAAAACCGCGTTAAAATAACTTAAACGTAATACGGAAATAAACGATGTAAAATGCGTTAAAATAACTTAAACGTAGTACGGAAATGAGCGATGTAAAAAACATGCAGAAAGTGTTAACAATTGTTTATTTGGATAATATAAACGTTAACAATTGTTTATTTTGATAATATAAACGAAAAAAAAGCTAAAATAATTGGGACGCTGAAAACGTATACAGTAAAACAATACGTTTTATTGTCGCGTTGAGTATTTGTTTGTGTACACATGCACAAGCGGAAGTTCTAAACCGGATGTTAGGTTACAACCCTCGTTACAAGGTCATTTGAGTTTTACAATTATATATATATATATATACATATATATATATATAGAGAGAGAAGGGGAGATATGGATAAATAAATATATATATATATATATAGACATATATATATATATATATATATTTATATTTATATATAAGGCACTTTCTGTGTTTTCTTTGCTCTTTGGCTCGAAACTCCAAAACCGCTGGGCTTGTTCTTATGAAATTTAACATAAATATAGTTTATCTACTTCGTAGCATTCTTAGTTAAGTTTTTTATCGTAACTCATGTGATAAGTATTGAAAATCGCTAATCAATTATCGAAAAATCCGATTAAAGTGAGAACAGTCCGATTTTGAACAAAGTTAACACCTTAGAAAACAAGCGCTTATGAGAAGTATTATCACATCACAAGCAGAAAAGGTCGGTGTATAAAATTAACAGTAGATGAATTGATACGACAAGGACGCGTTCAAAATAAATATTTCTGCAAGGCATGTGAAGTTTCGTTTCAGTTCGATCAATCAATCGCTTTAATTGAAAAATGTACCATTTCCCCGCTTTCGATGACAATAAAGGTCCGTGTAGAATATTCGTTGATCTTTTTACAATCCTGAGCAATGTTGCGTCTCCGTGCTCTGTTTTTATTCCCTGTCTTCATATATATATATATATATATATATATATATATATATATATATATATATATATAAACATATATAATAAAATATATAAATAAACATCCATCCGCCACTTGTAATATATATATATATATATATATATATATATATATATATATATATATATATATATATATATATTACAAGTGGCGTAATATATATATATATATATATATATATATATTACAAGTGGCGGACGTATGTTTATTTAAATAGACATTCGGACAGATTAGTTACGGGCACCGCTTCCGTGGTCAAGGGGTAGAACTGCCGACTGTCATCACGACGGTTCTAGGTTCGATCCTCGGCTTGGGATAGGTGCTAGTCTAGCGGCACTGATGAGTTGTGATACAGCGAAACAGGACTGTATGTCGATTACTACAAATATATTATATATATATATATATATATATATATATATATATATATATATATATATATATATATATATATATACATTTAATTGTGAACATAGATGACAACAGGCTACATTTCTGGATTTAGATATAAAAATTGAGGATGGGATTTTTCTTTATAAAATATTTGATAAAAGAAACGCTTTTCCCTGTTTAAAATAGTACGTATGCCGCATAAATATAGCATCTGCCCTGTTTTTATGTTTTATGGAACTATTATGTCAGACTTTTTGAGAATAGTTCGCGTTACTTTAAAATTAACAGATTTTATACCACCAGTTTCTAACTTAGTAATAAGGATGACAAAACAAGGTGGGGATAAAATAAAAATATTTAAACAGTTAAATAAAGCATTTCTTCGTTATCCTGATGCTTTTGAATCGTTTAAGATTAACCAGACTATATTAATAAAGGAAATCCAAAACTATATTAGCAAGTTATAAAATGTATTTATAATTACATACATAAAAAAATGTATATATGTATAAATATTTTTAACCTTTATATATTTAATTTTAAATAAATAAGAATGTAAATATATAAAATACTAATCATAGTCGGGGTTATAAGTAGTTAAATGGATTAATCCTAATCTTATAAATACAAGACTGATAAATTAAAAAATATATCCATTTTAAATTTGGAAATTGATGAATCACACAGGTAAGAAATTCATTTTTATAGCATGAAAAGGTTAGTAATTGCAATTAAGAATAGGAAATTGGATCAAATGTTTGTAACATATCTTCTTCCTAAGATTAAGGGAGGTGGTGTTTGATCAACACTGCTAGGGAGCCATGATGTAATATACAGTTTTGTTTTTAAATCCCCGAAACAGTGTTTAATGGTAAACAACTGATGATCCCTTAAAAAATAAAAATAAATTATTAGTACTATAGTAAATTCGAGAGCGAGTTGATGCAGTGATTGCAGGTAATTAAATGACTCACTCACTAGATGGTTTTCTAACGAATGATAAAAAATATTTTTGTATAGTTTTAAAGGTTAAAACTTCAAAGACTATATATATATATATATATATATATATATATATATATATATATATATATATGTATATATATAGTAATTTATAAAATATATATGGCGATTAAGCTACACTGAATATTCTGCGTTTCATCCACTGTGGATGAAACGCAGAATATTCAGTGTAGCTTAATCGCCATATATATTTTATAAATTACTAACTAGCTCTACCTACGTATTGAGCACTTTTGAAGTAAATACTTAAAGTTTACGCTTAAATCTATACTTTCGTATATTAAATTTGTGTGAGTAAATGAAGTAGTTATATATATATATATATATATATATATATATATATATATATATATATATATATATATATATATACTACTCTCTTTATAGATATGCCGCTTCCTGCTTATTATTTCATGACACATATAGCCTGCCGGTTTAATCGCATGATTGTTATTATCATCTCTGATCGTTTTATAAAATCAAACATGTTGAAGGTCGACTAATCTCGAACCAATCCCACAATATCGCCCATTTAATAAAGAAAGCGAGGGATACAGACACTGAATGGTAGAAACAACAGCGTGGATGAATAGAAAATATAACAAGTGTCCATGCGCGTTGGTGGCAGCTTGCGTTTTCTCCAAGTTTATATCTTTCACGCATCTTTTTCAAATACGAGCGGAAGGAAGTGGTTATAATAGCTCCTCTACCAGTAAACAAAAATATGATATTAGATTGCATACCATTTGCATGGCAACGAAACTCTTGAGTAAAAAAAATGGGTGAAAATATGGGTTGAACATGTTATCAATGACAACAGTTCTTGGATCTGGTTCATCTTTCGAACACCAATAAGTTTGTTGATTTCTGATAAAGACGGGGTGTTAGTTTGCACAATAATTATTATTTGTATTTTATTTTTATATTTTATAGTTTCTTGTCACTTAAATTAATACATCTTTTTTTTTTTTTTACATTTATAGAAAAGTTAAATATTACAATATGGACATCCGGGATAAAGGCTACTCTTAAATTAAAAATATTTAGTAATCTTTTGTAATTTTGTAGCACGATCGCGCAAAAGGATGATCAATGGTAAAGCTATAAGGTTTGTAAATACGTTTAAAAAAGTAATTCATAAAGCAAACAGCTGCTGATAAGGACATTTAAGGTTTTGCAGGTATATAGGATGACATCAAGTAAGACTTTTCAATTATCTATGATGCCAGCAAAATCAACAGTTCCAAGGATCAAACACTGCCTGATAGATTACTGCTTACTGATACAAGACCAAACTTTGAAAAAATCTATCATATATAAGTAATGCTTTAATTCAAAGAAAAGGCTTTCTCTGGTGTATTAAAAAACAATAAATTCTACTAGGAAACGCAGATGGTGGATAAACAGATTTACATGATTCAGCAAAACAAAAAATACATGATATAGCGAGGGAATCAGTATTTCGAAGTAACAAAAATAATACTCGAGAAGACGAAATCGAGACATTTGATATAAAAATCAAGCAAAAATTTTATGAAGAAGAGAAATAACATACAAACATTAAAGACCTGATTATAACTAACCATTTCAATGTGAAAGGAGAGATCAGGGCTCTGGTTGGATCAACGCCGAAAGAAATCGCTGAGTTTACGTATCTGGGCAACAACATAGTTTCCACAGAGAGAGATATCGAAATTCGCATCTCAAAATCATGGGCCGCATTGGATGGGTTGCGTTCAGTATGGACTTCGGTACTAACTAACAAACTGGAAAGACAGTTCTTCAGGGCAGTGGTAGAGTCTGTCCTTGTTTACGGTGCTACAACCTGAACACACACCAAAAGATTGGAAAGAAAACTAGACGGCACATACACCCGTATGCTACGAACAGTATTAAATATATATTGGCAAGATCATACCACGAAGCAGCAACTTTATGGCAACCTACCTGCCATATCTAATACCATCAGAGAAAGACGCCTACGATTTGCTGGTAATTGTCTGACTAGTAAGCATGAATGGGTGAGTGACGTATTTCTATGGACTCCACGACACGGACGCGCAAGCAAAGGACGACCTAGATCCACGTACATCCAGCAAATAGCACACGACGTCAACTGTGAACCTGAAGATCTGAGGCAGCTGATGGAAGACAGGAAAATCTGAAGAGGAAGAGTCACATTGGTCTGGACAAGGAGCTCGTCATGATGATGATGATAACTGACCCTAAGAAAAAAGTAATCATGTCATATGGAACAAGGTTATAAAGAGGAATATTATTGCGTGATGGTGAGCTACCCAATTCCTGACTAAGTAGAATAGGTATTATATATAGAGAGATAACACAGACTCTTAAGATAGTCACTGCAATATTGTTGAAGAGAGACGTATAGTAATCTAGCAATCGAGGGTTCCTTTCCAACAATCGGTTCAGTAGAATCTGAACCATTTCATTTGCCCAAACTTGCTTGCCCCGTTATGTATAGAGTTTACTGATTAAGTGATGCGCTTTGACGGGGAATAACGATTGGGCTCTGCAGGCAATGTTAAATTGGACAGAGTAACTTATCTTTATTGCGGCTAGATTTATTGTCTCGACATCTCGGCGATTAAAAGAAAGTAAATACACAGTTTCTCAGCTGTAGGGTTAAAGAGAAATATCGCATTGATCACACGAGGAATTGTTCTCGACAATCAGACAGGCAGAATCTGGGCCATTTCAGTGAACTTTATTGTGTTGAACTGAGGTATTAGTTTTGGATAGTTTTATTGCAATCGAACAGAACACTATATTTAATCCATGAGGGTGCATATTCTTGTTCTGACAGCCATTAAAAGTTCAAAAATGCGTAGTTGTATTTTGAGTTTTTTTTTTTTTTTTTTACAAAGGCATCACCACATTATCAAGGCCCAGAGGCCACTCAAGGATAAGGGTTAAAGAGTGTACAGTAGAAATTGGTCAATATAGTAATCATTAGTAATGAAAATTTGGTAAATTTAATAACTTATATGGAACGGCTCAACAAGAACTTATTTACTTTAGACTTGAACACAACCATATTGTAGTCAGCCGGAAAGCAGGAAAACGGAAGACAATTCCACAGGCGTGCAGTTCTAAGAAAGAAGCTTTGTTCATGGAATCTATGTTTAGGTTTAGGCACAGATAAAGAGTGGGGGAAATTATTGATAGTGTTTACAGCTAGACGAGTGTTTCTTGTGAAAGTTTGGCGAGGGGGGACCATAGATTGAAGCTCAGTTGAACACTTTCCATGAAAATAACGATACATCAGAGACAAACTCGCAACATCTCTTCTGTGAGATAGAGGTTGTAAGGAGGAGAAAAGGACATCTCCTACGAGGCTACGAAGTCTATTTTGAACTCTATCAAGGCAGGACAAGTCCTTTCTAGCAGCTCCTGCCCAGATGTGGCAACAGTATTCCATCCTTGGACGTACCTGGCTCTTATATAGATAGAGAATAGCATCAGCAGTGAGATATCTACTGGATCGATAGAAAGATCCCACCATTTTTCCAGCGGCCTTGGCAACAGATTTGATATACGTGTTCCATTTAAGATCAGGAGTAATGGTCAAGCCCAGAAGCTTGTCAAAACTTGAGGCCTCCTGAAGACGAGAGCCATTCATTTCAATTGATGCCAAATGTGGATTAAAATGTTGATGATGTAAAGAGAGAAGCTTGGTTTTAGATGCATTAAAAGTAACCAGCCACTCCTTTCCCCATTGTACTACATGCTCAAGATCAGAGGAGAGAGAATTGGAGAGTACTTGCTCGTTTACTGTCTTAGATGTGGTACCATAAATGGTAGTGTCGTCAGCATAAATGTCTACAAATGATGTAAGGATATGATTTGGAAGATCATTAATGTAGATCAGGAAAAGAGTTGGGCCCAGGATGGATCCCTGAGGGACACCGGCATTAATACTGAGAGCTTCTGATTTTTGCCCCTCAACTACTACTCTTATGAACCTATCAGAAAGAAATGATTTAATAATTGAGAAGACTTTTCCAGCTATACCATAGCTAGCGATCTTATGAAGTAAACCTTTATGCCATACCCTATCAAAGGCTTTAGATATGTCAAGAGCAATTGCCCTAGAAAGATTGCCACCGTCGAGAGATTTGCTAATCCTATGCGATATAACTGTAAGGACATCTGCTGTAGATCTAGCAGAACGGAAACCATATTGAGTGTCACTAAGAAGGTTATTTTTGTTGAGATGTTTGATTACTTCTGTATTTAACACAGATTCTAGCAACTTACTCATGACGCACAGGAGACTTATTGGCCTGTACTGAGAGGGGGATGAGCGATCACCTGAATTCTTAAATACAGGGCATACTGATGAGATTTTCCAGGGAGATGGGAAACTATCCTCCTTAAGACAACGTTTAAACAGTTTTGTAAGTATGGGCGCTAGTTCAGGTTGAAGTTTTTTGAGTACTATAATTGGAATACCATCAGGGCCAGTTGCTTTACTGGAATCAAGGTTTTTGATTAGCTTGGCAACATCACGTACAGATATACGTATATCACATAGCGTGTTTTCTGATACAGGAGGAAATATTGGGGGTTGGCGGTCTTGGTCGCAAAGGGTAGAATTAGCTGCAAAGTTCTTGACAAAGAGTTTGGCTTTGTCTGATGCTGACGAGATTACCTCAGGTCCATTGATAATAGTTGGGATGGAGCACACGCTTCTGTTCAGGATTCTGTTTGCTATTTGCCAAAACTGGTGGGAACCAAGCCGCTGCTCAGCTACTTTGGAGTGTAATCTAAACTTATGATTAAAACTTCACCCTCCAAACTAGTGTAACTTACATCTATACTTTGTCCAACTGCATTATCTACAACGCTATTTTGTCGTAAACGTTGGTAAAATAGCACTCGATGTAAGAAACAGTAGTCTGGATAATCCAAATAATACGAGTTCAAAAACAATTTATTTTATATTATAAGATAATCTTGTGAAGATTGAGTCTTCAATCTCCCGTAGATTTTCATTTTGACAATACTTACTTGACAGTTTATCCGTTACGCCACGTTTTGAATTGATATATTGGATATAATTGTGCATCACTTGTGACCCCTTTACAATATTTCGGTGATATTAACATTTGTAATCTCATATAATTCCAGAAACATTTTTTAAAGAAAAGGTGTACATTTCTTGAAATATCAAAACCCACTTTAGATTATACATATACTAGCGGAGGTAACCGTCATTGCCTGGTTTATTGGGAGGTGTGATTCTAAGGAGGGGAGGGGGTAAAGTAAAGGATAAACCTGTTCAAATATAAAAATAAAATAAAAACGATGTAAAAATTATTTAAAACGTCGGCAAAACCAAAATAAAAAACACAGCGGAAAGCTAAAAAATGGCAGAAATAACCCTTCGATTCGGTTAACTTTATGGTGCGTTTCACCCAGTCCATTCCAGTTTTTTTTTAATGAACTACAAAACGAAATGAAGCTAAAAAATAGCATAAATAACCCTTCGATTCAGTTAACTTTATGGTGCGTTTCACCCAGTCCATTCCAGTTTTTTTTTAATCAACTACAAAACGAAATGAAGCGAAAAAATGGCAGAAATAACCCTTCGATTCGGTTAACTCTTTGGTGCGTTTCACTCAGTAGAATTAAAATTCCATTCCAGTTTTTTAAGCAACTACGAAGTAAAGAAAACCCAAACCGGTGTTCCTTCGTAACTGTCTCTTGTGGACTATCCCGAAACGGTGTTAAGTGGTGGCGGGTGAAGGAGGAATTTATTAGAGAGCGAAGATTTTACCACTTCCATTGATCCTAGCTGGTTTTGGCCGTAAACTCTCAGCAGATAGAATATAGGAATCTACGATTATCGAGGAAGTGTATAGGTAATAGGCCTATAACACACCTAAGATACTGTGCTACAGTTTGTGCATATTACATTTGCATGCAATGTATTGATTTTTAATCCTATTAATGTCAAAATCAGAGGGGAAAAATGAGTTCATTATATATATATATATGAATATATATATGTATATATATATATATATATATATATATATATATATATATATATATAGGGAATATTGGTATTATTAAAGGACAAACAACTTTAAACTGATTCACGACGAGCCATGCACAGTCATCTTGATTATGTATGGATGATGTAAGGAAAGCTCCTATTTCTTCTTTCTTACATTAACCAGGTTGCTATTTTATGTATCATAAAATGAGATTAATATTTATATCACACGCTTTTTGCTTCATATTGTATAGATTTTTTCTCAGGACACTTATACGCAACATTGCTTGAGCATCAATTTCCGGAAATCTGTCCACTTGACGGAAGCATTAAAATATCCATCAGCGCAACTAATTTAGTTAGATGTACATACAACCTCGCGAAATTTACAACGTACGAGAATCTTGATATAATGTACAGTTCATTCATCGTCCAGATAATTTTTAGATAGAGATACAATTCCGTAAACAATTCCTACCTGGAATATAACGTTAAACAAATATTTTAGTGTTGGTCTATTAATGTAGCACATGTACGAGTAGTTAAAATAACTGAACATATTTGTTTGACTTTCTTCATAGAGGCATTATCAATATTTTATCAATCGCAGTTCTTACAGTAGCTCTTACCAAGCGTAAAACTAAGCTTCAATCGGTGCCCTCTTCAAAACATTGATAACAAACACTCGTCTTGCTATTACCGAAGTCAAGTTTTAAAAACTCTCTAGCTGTCCTTAAACGTAAGCGGAATTTCTATGAACAAAATATATTTCCTAGAATAGCTTGTCCATTTAATTCTATATCGCAGTGTCGCTATCAGCTGACCAACATCGTCTTTTTCAAGTTCAATATAAACAAGTTATGCAATTCTGAATTTTTTAGATGAGATGTGAATGCTTGAGTTATGTTCATTAATCGGGCTATTATTCTCATATTGAGTGCTATGAGCACAACGTTTCGGTCGCTGCAACCTGCGATCTTCATATGTTGAACACATGCTTCTTTTTGACTACTAAGAAAAAAAGGGTTGGCTCTGTATTACGAGAATTCGAACCGTGGCTTTGAGGGTGGGTTCGTAGATCATGAAGAAAGTTCAATATTAAGGGGTCACTAGGATATTTTTCAAGGCTTTTCTATGACTCAATTTTTCGGGATATGCTAATTGTTAATATTAGTGAAAAAATGTTTTACGAAACAGAGGATCAATACCCACGCATATTTTTCTTGTTTTTTTTTTTAACACAATGCAAGCGGGGTAACGTCAAGAAGAAAAAAGAGGGGAGTATGAAGTTCTTTCCCTTAGGTTAGGTATATGCTTTTTTTCTTCTTTCTTTCTTTCTGATCTACAAACCCATCCTTAAACCCAAGGTTCGAATTGTTGTAATACGGAGCCAACCTTCTTTAGTAGCGAAAAAGAAGCATGTTTTCAACACCCGAAGAAGGTCGTAGATTGCAGTGACTGAAACGCTGCGCTAATAACAACGAAGATAAGAATAATAACCCGATTATTCAACATAACAGTAAACAAGTTATGTTAAACCATCCTCTTAAATAGTCAAGTTCTACCATATTTCCTCACTAACCATTTTTACGCTGTTGTTTCACCGACCATTTGACACTCATTAATTTTTGTCCTAAATATCCTTCGAGCATTGTTAAGTAGTCACTCCCAGAAAATACAGCTTCATGGTTTATGCAATGGGAAATGTATATTAAAGAATTTCGCCTGAAATTTCGTATGGATGTCCGAATTCAACATGACGCTTCCCGAGTTAGAAAAATGTAAAATGAAAAAAAAAGTCCCAAACCGCTAGGAACATCGATATATTAATACCGTAGTACCTTTAATGTACGCACGTAAGTACTTACGCGTGTCACGATTTCCAGATTATAAATTATTCAATCGGGAGATCCTATTTATTAAAATGAAGGATAGAAGGAAATGACATATTATGAATAACACATTAGTATCTAGATACGCTAATTTAACGTCCCTAGTATGTTATCGTATTCCATCCCACCTTTTTAATAAATAGGATCTCCCGATCATTGAAGATGCAATGTAAAATAATTAATAGGAATGATGTTGCTTTTGGGAAGTACGTGAAATTAAAATATATCTTCCTAGTCTTCTGGATCCAAGAGTAGTATATGTTCTGTATAATGCTGGTATAATGGTTTCTCTTTGTGCCGAACGTCCATACAATGTAAATATGCTATAGACCCACAAAAGGATATTGAGATAAACCGTAATAACTAGATATATCCTGGCACTATATTCACCAGATTAATTAGATAAATACATTTAAAGTTTTAACATAAGGGCTACAATAATAATATACTTGGCCTTCGGGCCAAGATCAAAGTGTAGCATCTGTTCCGGCAGATACTGCAAGCTAGGACTAGCTATGACTAGCAAAGACCAGATGTGGGGGCAACCCCACATGCCTGACCATTAACCAGCTCCAATTCCCACCTCTCGGGAGCTGGTCCCCTTTTTAATTCCCCCCTCCCTTCACTCCTCACATTAAAAATCGGCCTTGTGCCTAATTTGCTCGGTGGGGGAGCAAATAAATACCATCTGTTCCGGCAGATACTGACAGCAAAGACCAGATGTGGGGGCGACCCCACATATAAGACCTTGGTCAATGTAGGGGCAACCCTTCATACCAATTGTCACTATCCAGCTCCCCTACTCCCCGGGGAGTTGGTCCCCATTTCCCCTTCACTCCTCACATTAAAAATCGGCCTTGTGCCTAATTTGCTCGGTGGGGGAGCAAATAAATACCATCTGTTCCGGCAGATGCTGCAAGCTATGACTAGCAAAGACCAGATGTGGGGGCAACCCCACATGCCTGACCTTTAACCAGCTCCCATTTCCCACATCTCGGGAGCTGGTCCCCTTTTTCCCTTCCCCCTCCCTTCACTCCTCACATTAAAAATTGGCCTTGTGCCTAATTTGCTCGATGGGGGAGCAAATAAATACCATCTGTTTCGGCAGATACTGCAAGCAAAGACCATATGTGGGGGCGACCCCACATATAGGACCTTGGTCAATGTAGGGGCAACCCTTCATACCAATTGTCACTATCCAGCTCCCCTACTACCCGGGGAGTTGGTCCCCATTTCCCCTTCACTCCTCACATTAAAAATCGGCCTTGTGCCTAATTTGCTCGGTGGGGGAGCAAATAAATACCATCTGTTCCGGCAGATGCTGCAAGCTATGACTAGCAAAGACCAGATGTGGGGGCAACCCGACATGCCTGACCTTTAACCAGCTCCCATTTCCCACATCTCGGGAGCTGGCCCCCTTTTTCCTTTCCCCCTCCCTTCACTCCTCACATTAAAAATTGGCCTTGTGTCTAATTTGCTCGGTGGGGGAGCAAATAAATACCATCTGTTCCGGCAGATACTGCAAGCAAAGACCATATGTGGGGGCGACCCCACATATAAGACCTTGGTCAATGTAGGGGCAACCCTTCATACCAATTGTCACTATCCAGCTCCCTTACTCCCCGGGGAGTTGGTCCCCATTTCCCCTTCACTCCTCACATTAAAAATCGGCCTTTTGCCTAATTTGCTCGGTGGGGGAGCAAATAAATACCATCTGTTCCGGCAGATGCTGCAAGCTATGACTAGCTATGACTAGCAAAGACCAGATGTGGGGGCAACCCCACATGCCTGACCATTAACCAGCTCCCATTTCCCACCTCTCGGGAGCTGGTCCCCTTTTTCCCTTCCCCCTCCCTTCACACCTCACATTAAAAATCGGCCTTGTGCCTAATTTGCTCGGTGGGGGAGCAAATATATACCATCTGTTCCGGCAGATGCTGCAAGCAAAGACCAGCTATGAATAGCAAAGACCATATGTGGGGGTAACCCCACATATCTGAACTTGGTCAAGGTAGGGATCACCCTACGACCACAGTTACTATCCAGCTCCCCTTTTCCCTCCCCCCTCCCTCTCTCTCCACATTAAAAAACGGCCATGTGCCTAATTTGCTCAGTGGGGAAGCAAATAAATACAGCTACAATAATAATATACTTGGCCTTCGGGCCAAGATCAAAGTGTAGTATCTGTTCCGGCAGATACTGCAAGCTATGACTAGCAAAGACCAGATGTGGGGGCAACCCCACATGCCTGACCTTTAACCAGCTCCCATTTCCCACCTCTCGGGAGCTGGTCCCCTTTTTCCCTTCCCCCTCCCTTCACTCCTCACATTAAAAATTGGCCTTGTGCCTAATTTGCTCGGTGGGGGAGCAAATAAATACCATCTGTTCCGGCAGATTCTGCAAGCAAAGACCAGATGTGGGGGCAACCCCACATACCTGACCTTTAACCAGCTCCCATTTCCCACCTCTCGGGAGCTGGTCCCCTTTTTCCCTTCCCCCTCCTTTCACTCCTTCCAGTAAAAATTGGCCTTGTGCCTAATTTGCTCGGTGGGGGAGCAAATAAATATCATCTGTTCTTCAGATGCTTCACTTCCATTTCTTGTTCTCTTTCGGTGGAGGATCAGTCCTTCACAACTGAGACAATTTTTTATTTTTGTACCTTTTCTCCACGTTAAAAAACACGACACTGGTGTCTAACCCTGTCCCGAGGGGAGGCATGGTAAATAGGTACAATAATATTGCGATGACGTCATTCACACTGAACGTCCACAGAATGCACAGCAGCAATATATTACATATGAAAGATGCAGCTGTGGAATTTCCACAGGTCACGCTAGTAAGAATTAATGTTAGAATAAAAGTCCGAAAAATAAAATAATGCAAAATATTAACTTTCGTCAACATTTCACAAACTACTTTAAAACTCATTTAGTGTAATAAGAATACATAATTGTTAAATTCAATTGCGATTATATTCTTAGTAATTTAATATGAGAAAATCTAACGTGAAGACAATCATATCCATCAATGTTTTAATTTTCCATTGAAAGACTGATATACAGGGTGCGTCACGGGAAACGGATGTTTTTAGAACGCTCCTTGCTCTCGTCGAAGAGTTTTGTTTCCTTAAAAACATCCGTTTTCCGAGTTTTGTTTTCCTAATTTCTATTTATTTTCAATATATATACAGGATGAGCCACGTAAGACGGATGTTTTTAAGGAAACAAAATTCGACGAGGAGATCAAAGAACATTCTAAAAACATCCATTTCCTGTGACTCGCCCGGTATTTACCGAGTTTACACACATTTCTGTATATTTTGATACAACTGTTGGCAACACTTATATATAACCCTAACCCTAACCCTAACCCTCCTACGCTTTTTACTTATACTCATTTTAAATCGTTCATTAGCGAACTGGTTTAATCGTATGTCTTTCTTTCTCCCCTCTATTCGCCAAGCTTTTGTGCAATGATTTCCAACCTCTGGTATGCATTGCTTCGAAACTTCATTCTTGTGTGTCGTCTTCAAATCCAATCTAAACCGCCTCTCGTCTCAAACTGCATTGAAAGTAATCGAACGTCCTACATAGTATTCAGTAATGTTAATAACCTTACAGTGTTCATTATTTTTCGAGAGAAATTATGCTTTCATTCGAAGGGATTTTAGCCTTGATGAGTTATTGATCATTATTTACAAACAAACATAATAATCAACTATCTTATGAATCACCATATCATAAACATTAAACACGCAGCGTGTTTGTTATTATAAGTATATTTTATACGTATATTTTATACGTAAGGTTAGAATTAACGAGATAGAAAATTACATTCGAAAACAACTTAGAAGTTATGAATCACGGACACGGAGTAAAAAAGGAGACGTGGAGAAGAACAACAAAAAATCCACCTACTTTAACTTATTAAGCTGGCTGTTTTCAGTTTTTGAATCGATAGAAACTAAAAGAAATAACCTAATCGAAATTCCGAGCGCATACATTTTTCGAAGGATACCGTAGGATTTGGGGATATTTCGTTTCATACGTCATTATAGTATCCGTTATGTTAAACACGTAACCGTTAAATAAATTGAGAAAATATGACTCCATGCAAAAATTATCAATAAAGCAATATGGAATATCTCGGTCTTAACTGAAAGTACATGGTGGTCGCTAGAAAAGCGGGAAATTTGTCAAACAACGATTTATTTTTACAAAGAATAATTTTTACAAAGTTTTTTAAAGACAAATGTTATATTATACTCATAGATACTCAAAATATCGTCCGTGTACTACACTGCAGCGTCAAACAACGATTTTTTACAACACTGAAAGGGCACCAATTAAAAAATAGCAATCACGCATTTTATTCATGATCTAAGCCGACCTTCAAATTTCTCGCTTTTCTATAAATAGTGATTTTATTTCATGATGATTTTGCAAAAACTAAGCAATCACTATGGTTTTAAAAGTTTATGTTGTGAGATGAAATTTGTCCAATCCTTAGTGCTTGGCACAATATTGAAGATTTGATCTTTATGCAAGAAGGAGCTCTTTTACATTTCGCTGTTGTTGTTTGTGAATGGCTGAATGCGCAATTACCAGGAAGATGAATAGGTTGACGTTTCGCACGAATAGACAGCCAGAACCTAACTCCATGTACCTTTTTTTTCTCTGTGATTTGCTGAAAGGGTACGTGTAACCAACAACACTAAGAAATTTAGACCAACTTGTAGGGCAAATACGTGAAGTTAAGTCTACAATTTTCCAAGCGTTTCTTGTGAAATCAGTTGATGCAAGCAATGCTCGACTTAAAAAGTTGATCGCGAATGAAGACGCCTTTATTGAAATATAAATACGAGTCCATGTATTATACTTGCTTCTCATAGTCATTAATCATATATATTATATTTAAAAAAAAATCAATAGTATGTATTTTAAAATAAGGTGTTGCTTTTAATAACCCTATACATGCATGTATAAATATATGCATGAATCTGTAATAATTAATTGATATATATAGTGGTAAGTATAAGAATGTACATTTAAAAATTAATTAAGGTTTAAGACTCCTAAAATTTAAGCCCAAAAATATAAACGTTAAGGAATCCAAATTCGGATCCAAGTTTTAAAAAATTGACCTCTGTTGTGGTCTCTATCAAAGTACTCAGCCAATTTTGGGTCTAAACATTTGAAATTTTACACAAATGGTATTCAGACATAGGGAATGCTTATACTCGGTTTTTGACAGAAAATCTGGCTGCCCTTTGGCCAAAGTTCAAAGATTTCATCTTTGCGGTCTCTAGCAAACCATTAAAAATATTTTGGAATTTTACATAAAGGGTATTTAGACATTCAGCAAGATTTTTAATTAAGTGTTGTGCGAAAATTTGGCTGGCAAGAGGTAAAAGTTTACAGAGTTTACCTTTGCAGACTCTATCAAACTCCTCCACCAATTTTGAGTTTAAACAGCTGAACTTTTAGATGTAGGTTACCTGCACATGTAAAACTTTCTAATATATATATATATATATATATATATATATATATATATATATGTGTGTGTGTGTGTGTGTGTGTGTGTGTGTGTGTGTGTGTGTGTGTGTATGTGGGTGTGTATAAAGTTATGAACAGTATATAGGGCCCGAGCAAAGCCGGGCTGAACTGCTAGTGTTTTATAAAAGGTGTGTGTGTGTTAATATTTTGATTGTCGAACTAAAATTTGAACATTATACAGTAAACATCTACATAATTAGTATTTATTAATCAGCTAAATATTATCTACAATTTAGAATAAAAAGTCACTCTTTCGGGGTCAAATTACTATTCGTATACATTGATATCAAGAATTAAACACAATGCTAATATTATTAAATTAATCAGCAATAAAGAACACACACACATCGGATTTAATTAATCGTTTCTTAACTATTGCTATCACTCTACAAAGAAAGGCCAAACATAGTAGTACTATGGAGGCATCCTTAATTTTATTTGGCAATTTCGATGCCACAATGAGGGCCTCCAAAATTATGTTTCATTTTAGTTTCAACATTAAACATTTTTTTTTCTAAAGAGGTCGCTTTTATGACCCTGGCCAACGCCGGATAGCGCTGCCTGTATTTAATTAATCAATCTCTTGTAACCTTACTCCCTAAAAATGCAAAACAAATCAAAACTTAGGAAATTCCTCAATTAAAAAACTCATTTAACTTTTACCGATTAAGACAAAATCTTTCAATTACGTTCACTTTGATCATCAACCGACACACAGTCACAAACGAATTACAAATCTCAACGTTTCTATTGTCGACGTAATAGTTATTTTTGTAATCAGTAGATTGCTTATTTTTTTCTTTCTTTTCGCAGACACGCCGTATTTGCCAGCACGTGACCGCAGCCGCATCCAGTTGGCAAAAGTCACTTGGCACATGATGGTTTTATAATCTCTGCCAGGAGGTGTAAGATGCTGTAACGGTTATCGGTTCAGGAAATGTGAGTCAGTGATCCGAATTCGTATTTCAAACGCGATTGCGCAATATTCTTTTGGGTCTGATGTCCTTGGCGAAATATAGGAATCAATTTATCAATACAATATCAGCGTGATAACTTGGCAATTACATATATTATCTCTAGCTTATGGTTATAATTGTAAATGTTATCCTCTGACCATTTCTATATCGTTGTGCTATTTAATACTAATTTGAAGATTATTGTGAGATGATGGTTTCAATTTTAAAGGATCGAGGTAGGGTTGGAGCGAATATATTTTGTTTGAAGCAATGGAAACATATTTGTTAATCTATATCTCAATCAATAATAAGGTCTTTGATGCACTAATATATTTGTCAATGCAAAGAACCTATAATGTCAACAAGGTCCTCTTTACAATAGCAACTTGCGTTAGAGTGATCGAAAAGGATTCTGTTTCTACCCCAAATAACCCCCAAATAAATATCTATCATTAAACAGAGAAGCCATAATAAACAAATAATTGGAATTGTCTTTCGAAGATTTTAATCCCTTAGCGTTTATTATTTTGAGCTCAAATTAAATTAAAAGTTTTATTTATGTCCAAGTAACCTACATCTAAAATTTCAAGTGTTTAGACCCAAAATTGGCAGAGAAGTTTGGTAGTCTTTTCAAAGATCAAATTGTTTAACTTTGACCCCTTGTCAGCCACATTTCTGGCCGAAAATCGATTAAAAACATTTTCCCAAACCTCAATACCGCTTTTATCAAATCTCGAGTTTGTAGACTGAAATTTGGCAGGGTAGTTTTGTAGGGAAATGTACACGCACACACACATACAGGTAATTTCACTTTTATAGATATATAGCTTTAGCTGACATTTCTTTACTCTGTGCTATATTACGAGGGAGACCCGGCGTTGTTTTGTATTTTAATGAGTATCAACTATTATTCTACACTTTTATACATTAATTGTCGTCGGAAGGTGTGAAATCGCCCATTTTTTCATCAAATCGATTGATTGCCTGTTGTAGTCGGGGACCTTCCTCGCATTGGTTCTTGTAGGAAGCTTCACATGCTTTCCCACAGCTGCTTTTCTATAGAACATTGTAGTTTACATTGAGTGTTAGAGAACCTACTGTTGATTGTATAAAATTATTTTATATAATGGCTTGAATTAAAGTGTAAAATTCAAAAGTAACGTGGCATGATTCGGTTGTGCACTAAACAGAATCATTCATTTCAAACACGCCCCTGTGTTATCAAAGAACAAGCTGTTGATTTCATAACATTATTTTACATAATCACTTAAATTAGAATTAAACGTATAAAAGTGTCATGGTTCAATTGTGCTCTATGAAAAAAACACTTATTCTGAACGCTCTCCTTATAACATATTATACAGTTGATTTTATAGGCTAAACCGTATTGTCTGTGTAGTCACAAAACTTCTCAAATTCAATTGTGATGCTGGATTGTATAAAAGTGTTAACTTTGGTCAACATAGGATTTCCTTCTTTAATCGGATTTTTTCTGTTACCGATTTTCGATTCTTATCAGACGCATTCCAATACAAAACCAATGTAAAACACCCACAGACACAATACGCACCTTCGTGTGAAATTTCAAAATATCGACAAAGCCGTTTACAGGTCCGTAAGTAACGAACACATGCACACAACAAAGTAAATACGTATATATAAAGTTTTATTTTATATAATAGTAGATTGATAGATAGATAGATAGATAGATTGATAAATAGATAGATAGATAGATAGATAAATAGATAGATAGATAAGTTGAAAGATAGATGGATACGGATCATATTATGATACAGTAGAACCGCACTATACGGTATTAAAAATTAAACGACATTAAACATTAGTAACGAAATACAGTAAAGTATATAATACACATGTATATAATCAAATAACATTATAAAAAAAACACCGTTAGGCAGGGCTAATACCGTATCTAGGGCCCGGAAAACATAGTAATCGAAATCGTAACTTGAAAAAAACGTATCCTAGGGTCACCATATCCCGGGCTTCTACTGTATATGGGTGAAATAATTTCTGCAGACACGTCACGTGCGAAGTTTTCTTTTACGTATGTCAGTTGTTATTTTAGCGGGCATAATCCAGAGCATGAGATTATTGTTTACTCTTAAACACTAGAATTATATGTGGATCAATAAATAAGCGATAAACGATGCAAACCAACAACAATGTTCAAAACACATATTCTCATATCTTGCAATTTTTAATTCTATGAAAAGATGTTTTCAATATAAAATGTTTCACTGATGTAGTTCATTTTTAACGCAACAAACTAGATTCTCTTTAGTTGTTTTTTTTATCAAAGAAACAAACTAGATCATCTTTATTTTATTTTCAAAATCAACAAACTATATTATCTTTATTTTATTTAAACTAACAAAGTATATTCTCTTTATTTTTGTTTTCAAATCAACAAACAATATTCTTTTTATTTGTTTTTTTTATTACAAAACTATTCTTTTTATTTTCTAAATAAACAAACTAGATTCTCTTTATGTTTTTTCAAATCTACAAACTAGATTTTTTTATTTTTTTAAATCAACAAACTAGATTCTCTTTATTGGCTTTTTTAATCAACAATATTCTCTTTATTTTTTTTTCAAATCAACAAACTAGATTCTTTTTATTTTGTTTTCAAATCAACAAACTAGATTCTCTTCATTTTTTTCAACTCAACAAATTAGATTCACTTTATTATTTTTTAATCATTTTTAATCAACAAACTAGATTTTCTAAGAATAAGTAATAGAATATGTGTTGTCATTATTGTTTATTTTTAACAAACAACTTCTATTTTTTCTGGAGGGAAAATTGATTTTCGTCCATATCCCACCAATTAAATTCCGCTAATTTCTAAACTCTAAGAGACTATTAATAGCTTGAAGAGCGATCGAATTAGATTTAACGATTGATTTCCCATGTACTATTCTTCTCCTTCTTCTCCATTTTTTCCATCTCTATTTCCTGATTTTAATATCAACAGTTATCACACCCTTATTATACCTACATAGTTTTCTCCATTCTTATCTATTATAATTATAAAACACGTGTGTATACTTCTGCACAATTTAGTTACATATATTACGATAGCGGTAAATGATTGGATTCGTTGGATTTTATGGACAACTACTAAGAATCATCGATGTTATTCTCATAATATTTCCACCATGTAATTTCCGAACTCTTCAGATATATCTTTTCGAGGTCAGTAATCTGCACATAATTTCGAACAGAATCCTTTATTTAATCAACGGATGTAGATGTCTCTAGCTCTAACGTTGATGAACGGGTAAAGTACATTGTCAGAGACGTTGTAAGAATAGCATGCTAAACAAGCCGAATACTCCAGACCATAAAAATCATCAGTTTCAGAAACAAGTGTTGTGGAAACCTCGCCTATACACTAAAATGAACTCTCTCAAACTGTATAAATTAACTGAGTGTTAAGGCTCTCGGTTACCTTTAATGCATCTAAGACCAAACTCCTATCCTTACATCATCAACGCTCTGATCCCCATCTGGCATCAATTGGGATGGATGGCTCTCGTCTGGGAGAGGCCCCGGGTTTTAACAAGCTTCTGGGTTTGACCTTTACTCATGATCTGAAATGGAACACGTACATCAAGTCTGTTGCCAAGGTCGCTGGAAAGATGGTGGGATTCTTCTACCGCTCCAGAATATATCTCACTACTGATGCAATTATCTATCTGTATAAAAGCCAAGTATGTCCAAGGATGCTAAAAACAGCCTATCCTGCCTTGACAGAGTACAAAATAGACTTCGTGGCTTAGTGGGGGATGCCCTTTTCTCTACCCTGCAACCTCTCTTCCACAGAAGAGACGTTGCGAGCCTATCATTGTTTTATCGTTATTTCAATGGCAGGTGCTCGTCTGAGCTCCAATCTCCGGTCCCCCCTCGCCAATCTTTCACGAAAAACACCCGTCTAGCTGAATCCACTATGAAAAATTTCCCCCACTCTTTATCTGTGCCTAAATCAAAACGTGGATTCTATGAACAAAGCGTCTTTCTTAAAACTGCACGTCTGTGGAACTCTGTTCCGTCTGTCTGCTTCCCACCTTACTACAACTTGGATGTGTTCAAGTCCAACGTTAACAAATTCCTAATGAACCGCCCCCGTAAGTAAACACTTCATCAAATCTCCACACTTAAGTAATGTACTTGCAATAACCCTGAGTGGCTTCTGGGCCTTGATAAGTGGCGACCACTGTGTAAAAAAAAATTCAGTGTACTTTCGGAGTTATTTCCTCGTCCGTTGTTGTTATGCTACCGCTTGTAAATCCTATTGTTATATTTTATTGTTATTTTATTTACAAACTAGCCTGGATACACGGCATTGCCCCAGTGTTTTAAGGTGTTTATTGAGCAAAAAAAAAAAAAAAAGAAAAGATAAACCGTAGTAGACAGGCAGGATCGAACACGTACTGCGAAGGAGGAAAAGAACGTAAAAAATGTGACGTCTTTGCCATTGCGTCCATCGACAAACCGGAAGTTTAAGGTTTAAGTTGAGGCTAGTCAATCGAAAAGAGTGGATTGATTGCGAAAATATCGGAGCAAAAAGGAACCCCTACTTGTAAAAAAGTATCCAGTTGAGGCTGAAGGAATGAATGTTTTTAGCCAATTTCCATATCTGTCGTCCGAATGGTCGAGCTTCAAAACGATACAGATCTTGTGAAAATCCGTCGAAAGTTTTAGGCAGACATTGATACATACATACATACATTTACACAGAGAGGTGCGGTTTATATTATAGATGAGTCACTACATGAAGGCCCAGAGACCACTCAAGGATACGAGTGTACGCTGATCAATGTGATTATATCTTAGTAATAGTTAGTAGTTGTAACTTACAGTCTGATGGAACGATACAAACTCCATACAGATCTAAACTAATGAATTTTAAATGAAATAAAGATATACAAGGATCATTCCCATCATTGGACTTGTTCTTCCCTTATTTAGTCGGTGCGTTACGCTTCGAAAAAGCCAAATACAATTTTTAGGGCCAAAATGCTTCGAAAGTGCCAGATTTGCGAAATTTAGCTCGAAACATGCTAACCTGAACAAGAATATGACGGAGAACCCCTTTGATGTAGCCTCGTTTCCGAACATCATTTTATTTATATATGATGATTATTGTAATATACTGAGAAAACGAGCTCGTATCTATTCCGATGTGCCACAGTTCATCATGGAACAAAGAATTCAGCGATACGTTATGTAATAAAGGAAACATTCCAAAGAAAAAGGTGAAAAAAATGAAAAAAAATGTTCTGCTAAGAACTGTTGGATTTATAGAATAAAATAAATGGTATCTCTTATAACATAATTCTTCATATTTGTATTCAGCTATGTATCACACAAGCATTTTTTTTTAGTAATTAGTCGTACTAATTAATTTGTTTCATTTGGGTTTGTTCTAAATTTAAAATACAATAGACAATATTTTCATAGCAATATTTTCTGTGTGATATTGATATTTTGTCCAAAAATATTTTTTGCACTATTCCAAAAAATAACAGGTCTATCAAAACAGACATGTTTATTAAATATATATATATATATTTCCATGGCAGATGCTCGTCTGAACTCCAATCTCTGGTCCCCCCTCGCCAATCTTTCACGAAAAACACCCGTTTAGCTGAATCCACTGCGAAAATTTCCCCCACTCTATATCTGTGCCTAAATCAAAACGCGGATTACATCAACAAAACTTCTTTCTTAGAACTGCACGCCTGTGGAACTCTGTTCCGTCTGCCTGCTTCCCTTCGGACTACAACTTGGATGTCTTCAAGTCCAATGTTAACAAATTCCTAATGAACCGCCCCCTTAAGTAAACACTTCAGCAAATCTCCTCACTAACGTAATGTACTTGCAATAACCCTTATCCCTGAGTGGCTTCCGGGCCTTGATAAGTGGTGATCACTGTGTAAAAATATATATATATATATATATCATACAATGGACGTTTTTGAATGTCTTGTAGAAGAACGCGTTTCCAAAAATAACACGTACATCGGAATGACTAGAACTTGTATCTCTCATAGACCAACATGCCACCTATGTTCCCCGAATAGCTTCATTTAACAAAACCTTGTAGCACATGACACCCCCAAAACTGAATTTAGGAATTTGCTTATTAAAAACAATAAAAAATAAACCATGATTGAACCACGGGTTTTCCTATAAACTACCTATGGACATTATGTGTACATGTCAAAATGTGGCAAAAAAATTAAAAATAAACTTGCTGCCACTATGTTTGTATTTGCATACATATTTAATATCACTATCCATTTATATAGAAAAGCGAATGAACACAGTCGGATTGATAAACTTTTCCCGCCTACTTTTAAACACAACATTTTGAGCAACCATTTTTTTTTATTTAATTGTTTAGGAAAACTATTTTATAAAATAAATATTTTATACGAGAAAAATTATTTTGATAGATTTACTTCATTTGATAGGGTATTCTGAGCAAAGATAAAAAAAAGTGTTCCGTTATTAGGTCTATGTACTAAACAAATGTTGATTGAATAATTGATGAAACTTAACTTCTCGAGATTTCCGTTCTAGATTTTCAGAGTATATTAAAAACTGAAACCAAGATTTTCAGAGTATATTAAAAACTGAAACCAAGATTTTCAGAGTATATTAAAAACTGAAACAAATGTTGTCAATGTACATCAGCGAGTAAATGTAAAATTTTGAAGACACTCCGATCTTTATTACTAATCATAGATATCACTTTTTACATAGGAGTCACCACTTATCAAGGCACAGAGGCCACTCGAGGATAAGTGTTAAAAATGAACAGTAGTCAATAGGACAATATCATAGTAATGGTTAGTAGTGTAAATTTAGTCAATTAGATTATTTAAGGGGAACGGTTCATAAAGAACTTGTTTACATTGGACTTGAAGACGACTATATTGGAAAGCAGGCAAACAGAAGACAGTTCAACAGAAGTGAAGTTCTAAGAAAGAACTTTGTTCATGGACTTTACGTTTAGGTTTAAGCACAGATAACGAGTGGGATAATTATTGATAGTAGTTTCGCCTAGATGAGTATTTCTCGTGAAAGTTTGGCGAGGGGAACCATAGATTGGAGCACCGACGAGCATTTGCCATGAAAATAACGATAACGCAGAAACAGACTAGTAACATCTCTTCTGTGAGAATGGCGTTTCAGGAGAGGAAAAAAGGTATCCTCTCCCAAGCTTGTCAAAATATGAGGCCTTTCTAAGATGAGAGTCATTCATTCCAATTGATGCCAGATGAGAATCTGAGCGTTTATGATGTAAAGATAGAAGCTTGGTTTTAGATGCATTAAAAGTAACTAACCACTTCTTTTTCCCATTGTTCTACGTGCTCAAGATCAGAAGAGAGAGAATCATAGAGAACTTTGTCGTTTACAGCCGTTGATGTGCTTCCATAGATGGTAGTGTCGTCAGGATAAATATCTACGAATGAATTTAGGATGTGATTTGGAAGATCATTGATGTAGATCAGTAAGAGAGTTGGACCCAGAA
The DNA here is from genome assembly GCF_053919585.1 of Euprymna scolopes. Classification (NCBI taxonomy): domain Eukaryota; kingdom Metazoa; phylum Mollusca; class Cephalopoda; order Sepiida; family Sepiolidae; genus Euprymna; species Euprymna scolopes. Next base: position 148,415,917 of record NC_136489.1, read on the forward strand.
CTGAGGGACTCCAGCATTAATACTCTGAGCTTTTGATTGCTGCCCATCAACCATTATCCTTATGAACTTATCAGAGAGAAATGATTTACTAATTGAGAAGACATTTCTAGCTATACCATACCTGGAGATCTTGTAAAGCCGACTTTTATGCCATATTCTACAAAAGCCCATTGATATGTCAAGAACAATTGCCCTAGAAAGGAAGCCTCCGTCGAGAGATTCGCTAATCCTATGAGATATAACCGTAAGCATATCTGCTTTAGATCTATCAGAACAGAAACGATATTGCATGTCACTAAGAAGCTTATTTGGCTGAGGTGTTTGACTACTTCTCTATTTAACAGAGATTCCAGTAACTTACACATTACGCGAGACACATGCATTGTTAAGCATCATTTTTCTGGTCGTAAAAATGTGAACAGTGTACGATAATGAGTAAAGTAGAGTCATAAGTATTGGTCATTTGAAAATGTTAAAGACTTGTTTATTGTTGTGTTAAACTGCCAGTATACCAGCAAGAAGCAGTTTGCAGTGTTGTGTTGATTTCTTGTGACAAGTGTAATCCACTAAACAAAAATTTATATTATTTCTATTATTATTAAGTCACTAGCAGTTTTCACACAGGTTTACATCAAAGATTTCTCATTGCAAAAAACTTGTGGTGTTCCCCGGAGTTTGAGTGACAACAAGCTTTCCCAGATTTCCAGAATCTACTACCTCTTTCGTTAAACTTTGCAAATTAAGTTGTTGTTCATTCTTTCATTTGTATTAGTGAAATTGTATCTGGCTTGGCATATTTTAGTATATTGAAGAGGGGCGTCATGGCAATGATGAACAGTAGTGTTGATAAGCAGCCACTTTGGAATGTGCATTTTAATCTGTTATGTATTGTCCATCAGTTGCCAGTTAAAGTCTCCGTGCTCTTATCCCATCCTCAATTAAATTGATAGTCTTGCCTGGTGCTGCTATTATTATTATTATTATTATTATTATTATTATTATTATTATTATTATAGTTATTATTATTATTGTTATTATTATTATTATTGTTGTTATTATTATTATCATTATTATTATTGTTATTATTATTATTATTATTGTTATTATTATTATTATTGTTATTATTATTATTGTTATTATTATTATCATTATTATTATTATTATTATTATTATTGTTATTATTATTATTGTTGTTATTATTATCATTATTATTGTTGTTATTATTATTATTATTATTATTGTTATTATTATTATTATTGTTGTTATTATTATTATTATCATTATTATTATTGTTATTATTATTGTTATTGTTGTTTTTTGTTGTTTTTTGTGTGTTTATTTTATTTTATTTTTTTTTGCTTCCTATGTGTTCTCTCACGGAAAATACATGTGGTTTTCCTTGGAGTCTGAGAAGCAAGTATACTTAGATTTTCAATAAATTTTACTTTTCATCATCACCGTTAAACTATATATTTCAGAACGATCACTCATAGAATTACTTTGTAGAGTGTGGTGCTCTACGTCTGCTTTGGGCTTTGCATGTCTGATTCAATCTTGAATACTTCGGGCTCCTCTTTTTACCTCTAGTTTACGTAGACGCTGTCAGTATCGTCTTAAGGTACACTACTTGAGGAATCGTAATATGTTTCCTTGTTCTGTGCATTTTCATGCACGTGAGTTTTATTTCGTCTCGTTTATAATAAGTAAAGATACTTCACAGTTATTTTTTATTCCTGTTAATATAATAATTTAATTTAAAGCCACCTTATTCTTGTCAGGTATTATACAGGGCAGACCGATAAAAGTGTCGCTCTCTGAAGAGACGACATGATTCCATTTCCGTTTCATGAAAACCGGTTTTCTTTTTTTGTTGCAGACCATCTTCTAGTAAACGAATTGTGTACAAATCCCAAATGCAACAGGAGCCTTCTTTCGTGTGTGAAAGTGGCACAATATTCAACGAGCGAGGGCGGAGATGCGCCACTGTATAACTCATGCTCTCTACCGATCCAAGTTATAACAACAAGACCATCGCCAGCATTCTTAAAGTGCACATCCGGATGGTTAAACGCTTGAGGGAACACCTCAACGAAGTTTCCGGCCACGTTTATGGTCTTTGGTGTAGTTTAAAGTGTGGGCCACGTCATGCCGCCTCACATCTTCGATGTCGGCTTGATAGTCAACACCAAAGTGTACCTGAACGTACTGAAAAGTGCGTTGACCCCTGCTTCAATCAGATTGTCGCTGGCAAATCTTGGTTGTGGCAGCAGAACTCGGCGGCGGCCCACAAGTCTAAAGAGACGCAGGCTTGACCTCAGAAGGATTACAACGACTTTGTATCATTCTCTCATTGGTCCCTCTCCTCCCATGGTCTGAATTTGCTGGACTACTTCGTTTGAGCATACGTTGAGAACATTACCAACATGACCTTCCATAACACCATAGCCAGCCTGATCGCCGCCATCCGCCGAGTGTTCATCGAGCATCCGCCGACGCTTTTGGAAAAGACATGCTCTTAGTTCCGGAACCGTATCGAAGCAGAGATTGAGGCTGAAAGCTGCTACATCGAATAGATGTCAGCTCTACTACATAATCAAGTTACATAAATTGATTTTTTCACTAAAAGTTTCATAATAAAGCTGTTGTGTGTTTTTTCTTTATCGTTCTACCTTGTAATCTGATCACTTCGTCATATTTATTGATTTGATGATGTGTATATCTATAATGCCAGTATATTTACAATTATAACGTTCGCAACTGCCCTCATTTCATCGGGACTGGACTGTTATTGTTGATTCAATGTTTCCGTTCTTCATTACAAATCGTTTACACATTTTTCCTTCTGACTTCTCTGTTATTCTTTATGTTTTGATTACGGATTATTATTATTTTTTTTTGCGTATTAGTGCTTTTAGTCCCTTAAGCGGTTCTTTTTTTACAACTTATCACATGCCTTTGCGTGAATAGGATGTTACATGTAGTATTAGTCATTGGACTACTGTTCTCATCTTGAGTGTGATTTTCACAACGTTTCGGTCGATATAACCTTCGACCTTATTTAGGTATATCTTGTCGAACTCGGGGATTGTTTCTGTCAGACTCGGGAATTTGGACGGAATTTCGAGTGGAACCCTTTATTTACTTTACAGGGGTAGCATGCTCTTGTTCCGTCAGCCATGACTGGATAGAGGTCCTAAGTAATTCACAAATGTATATTTCGGTCACCCACACTGAGGATTTAACCTTCTTCAATCTGCGCCACGGGTCCTTTCAAGGACCCGTGGCGCAGTGGTTAGAGTATTGGGTAAAATCAATTGTAAAAGTGATATTCTCCTGAAGGTTGAAGGTTCAATCCTGATTGTGGGTGACCGAATATACATTTGCGAATTACTTAGGACCTCTATCCAGTCATGGCTGACCGTACAATAGCATGCTATCCCGGTGAAGTAAATAAATAGTTCCGCTCGAAATTCCGTCCAAATTCCCGAGTTCGACAAACACATTCCCCAGTTCGGCAAGTTACACCTGAAGAAAGTCGGAGGTTATATCGACTGAAACGTTGCGAAAATTACACTCAAGATGAGAACAGTAGTCCGATGACTAATAATACAAATAAGTAATGCTCATCTAAAAAATTCAGAAACTTCAGGATGTTATATTTCCATATTTGCCTGCTAATTTAGATCTGCCATTGAGATTTTTGTGTATAGCCTTAAGAAGAGCTATTGGTTTAACCTATGATATAAATCTCGCCTGTCTGTTTTAATGTATGCATGTATGTATGTATATCTGACTGAAACTTTCGACAGAGCAGACGGATTTTTACGAGATTGATATCGTTTTGAAGCGCGCCCTTCGCACGGCAAATATCGAAGAATTGACTTAAAACATTTATTCCTTCGCCCTCAACTACGTAGTTTTCTACAAGGAGGGTCGTTTTCTTTTTTGTTTTTTTTTTTTGAGTCGCCATTTTTGCAAGTCATCGTATAGGTTGGAATGACTTTACTAATTTCAACGTTCTGAACTTCCGGTCGTGTCATGAAGTAGAGGTAAGACGTCAGGGGGTTTCACTTTCTTTTCCGCCTTCGCATCACGGGTTCGAGCGTGGTTGCTAACTACCACGTTTTTTTTTTCTTTTTTTTTTTTTTTTTTTTGCTCGACACACACCTCCAAACACCCGGGCAATGCCGGGAACCGAGACTAGTAAAGTATAAAGGCTATTTTAAGATCCATGTTAGTAAATGTCTTCATCAGTTTACGAAGTAATATTTCTACTTCATTAAAGCTACTTACTTATTCGTTTCGTTTTTTTGCAGCTGACGAATTTTTCTCAATATTTAAGCTGTTTTCCTCAATGTGTTTGTCTATCTCCTATTAATGCACCCATCTTTATTTTAACATTCTATTGGTTTCTGTATTTTTGGAACTCTTCTTAGTGCTCCTATAACTGGTGGTATTACTTTATGTACATTTATCACGTTAGTTCTCCGGATATCGCTATGTAATAACGTAATTTTTTTTTTTTTTTTTTTGTCTTCATCTTTGAACAAGAGGAACTGTAGATCTGCTATTTGGCAGCTTTCCGTTTTGTTCATTATAAAGATATCCGTCCATCTTGGATGAGTTCATCCGCTTGAATTTCCATAATATCCTTCGATTTCCAATACTGAATACGCTTTGTGTCTGTATGTTATGAATATAGGTGTTTACACAGTTCTTTCTAATTCCACAACCGAGTAATGTTTATAACTATATTTATTTTCAGATATTCTTATACATTCACTTATGTAGTTTATTGATTCGTATCTCCTACGTGTACATCTTTTGTTTTATTTAATTTGTTATGATAACACTATTTGGTGCGATAATCAGTAGTAAGAAAAAGGTCACTTTTCAATTGTCTGTTCTTTTTAGTCGTATCCATGCGAAATTAATTTTGTCCGTCGTATTAGCTATTTTTCTAAAGTAGTATTTTCTATTTTTCTAGATGATAAATAAATCATTTAGATACTCAACTATTTTACAGTCCACCTGCTCTCCTATTTTTTCATAGAATTTGTAAGTATAATGCTTGTAATTCATGGTCTTTTGTTTCCTCAGTAATTATATAGAAAATATAACGCATTATATTTGAAAACTGTAACTTGATTCCAGAAACACACACTTAGTTTGCATTATAGTAAGATCTTTTTTTAGTAAATAATGCAATGAAAATCGAAAATAACTATTTAGTATTATCTAATGAACCAAAGTCAAAAATAGATTTATCCAATAAATTCCAGCATCGTTTATTTAACTATTTAACTATTTAGTTGCTGCGCATGGTTGTCCAGCGCGCATGCAGACTCCACGACATTAAGGTAAAGCAATTAGGATGTAAAGAGGTAGGAGTTTGTCTCACATATTTTTATGATCATTTAATTGACAACCAAGTGGTCGTGTAAATAACGCGCATTTTGGCTTTAACAAACGAATCGTTTACATTTAGTATCACGAGAATAAGGAATCGCTACATAAATAAATTATTGTTTTATGAATGACACTATTATTTTCATCTTTGTTATTTTAGTAAATGTGATCGCCAACCTTTTGTCAGTATTAATTCAAGAGATTCCAAAACTTTGGTGAGTTATAATGGATGAAAATACATCAATAGTCACTTAATAATCCCTAAAATAGTGGGCAGTATAAAATCGGTTCCGGTAAAAACAATTCCTTCAATTTAAAAGTAAAATGTATTTGCTTATATAACATCATTTGTTTGATAAATGTAACTTTATTTCGGTTACAAACACTTTGTTTCCATTATAATAAGATTATCTTTATTGATCGACAATTTAATAAATACACTGTTATTTTTAGAAATGAATTAATCCATTATTAATTTTTCTCAATTTCTTTTTCAATTAACAAAGCAGTCGTAATAAGAAATAACCATATGATATAAATGACAGTTTTCTCAACGCGTTACCGTTTAATTGTTGTGAAAACAACACGCGTGGTAATAACTTGTCGCAATCATTATGTGAAATCGCTTTAATAGCTTTGCTAGAAAAAGCAATCCGAAAATCTTAATCTGCTCTAAGCGATTAGACATTTTTCCAATAATCGTAATTAGGTTTAGTTAAACTAAGGCGGATTGACTGTAACAACATATTTAAGAAAGTACCAGTAATGAGTCATGCGATCATTACGTTGTGTTTAGTATAAAATTAGTCCGAACGGAAAATGAATGACTCCTGCTACCAATACCGTCTGATTTGATTCCAGGTTCGTCAAACAGGGTTGCCACGATGTGTACAGATTCGAAAGTGTGCAGAGTCCACACGTTCCGTTAACATGTGCGCTTTGGTCAGTCAGTTTATGAGTATGGACTCCACACAGTATTATATAGAAGACCACAGCCAGATTCTATAGTCTAGAGCTTAGACTCAATGCTGTCATCGACGGCGCTAAACATGGCTAGCTTCGTTTCAATCACTGATCATGTTCGCCTCAACAGAATAGATGGCCTTCTAGACAAGATCACAGTGTAGTATCTGTCGGAACAGATACTACAAGCAAAGACCATATGTGGGAGCAATCCCACATATAAGACCTTGGTCAATGTAGGGGCAACCCTTCATACCAATTGTCACTATCCAGCTCCCCTACTCCCCGGGGAGTTGGTCCCCATTTCACCTTCACTCCTCACTTTAAAAATCGGCCTTGTGCCTAATTTGCTCAGTGGGGGAGCAAATAAATACCTCACAATGTAGTATCTGTTCTTCAGATGCTACACTTCAATTTTTTGTTCTCTGTCAGTGGAGGAGAAATCCTTCACGACTGAGACAATTTTTATTTTTGTTCCTTTGCTCCACGTTAAAAAACGACCCTGGCGTCTAACTCTGTCCCGTGGGGAGGCATTGTAAATAGGAACCGAATAGACGGAAAACGATGCGATGGATTGACAATGTTTCCCTTTTTAAATTAAACAAAATGCGATCTGTGTCGTAACATTTTCATATATTCAATAACAAAATCGACGACAACCGTGGAGATGTAGCGGCGTTAGTGAAGGAAAACCATCGTATAAATGCGTCCTTCTACTAGAGCATGTGTATTTCACACAGTCGTTTGAGGCTTATGATTCCCGAACGTGAAATAACTTGGTGCTACAAACACCACCTCATTGGGATTACTTGAGTTAACGCTTTAAGCTTACTCATAACCTTTAAAGCCAGAAGAACAATACCTCGCCCAATTATTCATAGGAAAATACTTTCAGATATCTCGAATATATGCTATTAAGAATTATGCAGCGAAAAATATTCATAATCGTACGATAACTTAGTTAATGTTTACATAAAGTGTTTACTTAAATATAATGTATATATATATATATATATATATATATATATATATATATAATTTTATATTTTTTGCTGAGATAAGTAAGATCTTGTTTCCAAACATTTTAGTTCACATGCGATAACTCTACAATACTTTAAACACCAATTTGTAAAATATACATTTTATTCATAACGTTGTAAAACTAGAAACCAATTATTTCTCATTTATATATAACTAGAGGTTATCCCTGTACACAAATAATACATACAAGAAATGAAGTTCTGGTTAGACACATCTGCTATACTAAGTATATTGAGCACTTTTCATCTATATATATATATAAAAACGCAAATGTGTGTGTGTGTGTGTTTCTGTGTATGTCTGAGAAAGGCTTTTTTCCGAGAAGCGATTGGTCGGCTCCCTCATTCTTAAAACTTTTTTATATCGCGTCTAAATCATAATAAGTACAAGTTAACAACGGGGGTCGCCTGTCTATTTAATTTGCCCGACTTTCGAACCCGAAATATTCGACATATTCGGATCGCCGCGCGTTGCTTTCAGTATAAAAACAGCGAAACTGGATTCGAACCGGATGTAAACGTCACCATCGACTATGTATGTATGTATGTATGTATGTATGCCTTCCTAAAACTGCGGAATAACGTGATGTTTAAAATTCACTTTTAATACTACCCCGCAGTCAAAGTTGGCCTCATTAAGTCATTAAGTACGGGCACCTACCAATTCTCAATTCTTAAATAAATTCAAACATTTTCGTGGTGGCCTAGTGGTTAACGTCGCACTCTTTTTTTACACTTTAATTTACAACTTCGTCTCAACGGTTCGGGTTCGACCCTTCATACTTACCTACCAAAACTTTTTTTTATTTACATTTGTTCTGATTTACCCAAAGCCACACACACCTTCAAACACCCGGACAACGCCGGGCACTCCCCACTAGTCTATTATATAAACGATAAAATGTGTGTATGTGTGTGTTTGTATGTCTTCCAAAAACTTTCGACACATGCGACGAATCCTCACGAAATAGCTATCGTTTGGAAGCTCGACCCATCGGATGCCAAATATAACAAATTGGCGAAAAGCATTCATTCCTTCACCCTCAACTCGCCCGTTTTATACAAGGAGGGGTCGCTTTTTTCGTAAGTCATCGTCTCCGTTGGAATGACTACGCTTACTTTCAATGCTCCCGACTTCCGCTTGCACAATGGACGCGTTGGGAAGACGTTACTTTTTTGCTCATCGCATTACAGGTTCAAACCTGCCTGCCTACTACCTTTTCTTAACATCTCTCTCCACCCAAACTGCATACTGGCGTCATGATTCACCTTCCACTGCCACCAAATATTTTTATTTCCCCCAGGTTCCATACTACACCACCTGCACACACCCGTACAATGCCGGGGGGGCTCGCTACTTACTTATATATCAATTTTATGGTGAACATCGCCGAAAACACGTTTTTGAATTTCTGCGACAGTTCTACCGCCATCTCTATCCGAGTATATGGTGAGGTAATTTGTTAACTGTGCTTTAATGTAACAATTTCAAGAACAAAATCTACGGTAAAAGTTTTATATAACTTAAAAATCTTACTTGAAGAACGGATTAAAACATGAAAATGTAATCGCCCTAAAAAAACGTTTCTGGCTACCCCCCCACCAGATTCTGCAGCAGTTCTACTGCTAATCAGATTATGCGACAAGGAAAAAACAAAACCGTAAGGAATAGAAAGAAAAAAAGCTTTTCTCAGCTTTTCTCATGACGATATGCCACATTCTGCCCTGTGCAAAGCAATTTTCTTAAATGCTGTCTCAGTCCAAAAATATTTATTTTACGGTCAGCTACAACAGATGTGTTACTTTGTTGATTGTTATCACAGCACGGCCCGTAAACTTCAGAATTTTATTGTTTCCTTCAAAGATAGGAGAGATATAGTTTAAATATAAACGAACTATAATTCATTTAACTATAAAAAGCAAAAAAAAGAAATAAAATTCAAATATAAATAAGTTTTTTAAGATAACGAAAAGCTATATACAGCGCTTCGCAAACTGCACGATTGTTTTTTTTTTAACTAATTTAAACGTGTTTACGTTTTCGTAATGATTACTTATTTTGTTATCAAAATTTAAAAAAAATGACCAGCGCTGGGCGTAAACATCAAAAGCGAACTCCGTAAGCAAACTCGCTATCCATTCGGCTAAAATCGTAACGATGGTATTACGATGCAAATTTATGTTTCTAAAATCAATCGTGCGTACGTAGATTGCAATTGTTAAGAAAGAGCGTTTAAGGCAATATTTTTTATCTGTCCTCTTCAAATAAAATGACCTTTGCACCTCAAAGAACGGACGATGTTTCTAATGTTTACGTATCAATTAGGATCCATGTGTTCTCAGTCGATATCATATTCATGGCAGTCTGTTTTTATTTTTTTACTTTTATCTGAACACACATACAACCAGGCATACATACACACAGAGATTACTCTTTATATAATAAAAAATAAAAAATAATACAAATTGATTTATCTTATCGATACAAACGTACAGAAAGAAAGAGAAAGAAGAAAATCAATAAGATTTTCACTCTTAAATCACAAACAAAAAATAATTTTTATCAACTCTACATCGACACCTATGCCTTTGAAAATTTAAACATTAATGATAAATGTTGCTTTCCGAAACAAAATAATAATGAGATAAATATAATGCTTATAAAAAATATGACTAATATTTGAATTAATAATAAAATAATAGTAGATTTGAATTAATAATAAAATAATAGCAGATTTAATTTAATTATAAAATAATAGTAGATTTGAGTTAATAACAAAATAATAGTAGATTTTAATTAATAATAAAATTATAGGAGATTTGAATTAATAATAAAATAATAGGAGATTTGAATTAATAATAAAATAATAGTAGATTTGAATTAATAATAAAATAATACTAGATTTTAATTAATAATAAAATAATAAGACATTTGAATTAATAATAAAATTATAAGAGATTTGAATTAATAATAAAATAATAGGAGATTTGAATTTATAATTAAATAATACTAGATTTTAATTAATAATAAAATAATAGTAGATTTGAATTAATAATAAAATAATAGTAGACTTGAATTTATAATAAAATAATAGGAGATTTGAATTAATAATAAAATAATAGGAGGTTTTAATAAATAATAAAATAATAGGAGATTTGAATTAATAATAAAATAATAGGAGATTTGAGTTAATAATAAAATAAGAGATTTGGATTAATAATAAAATAATAGTAAATTTGAATTAATAATAAAATAATAGGAGATTTGAATTAATAATAAAATAATAGGAGATTTGAATTAATAATAAAATAATAGGAGATTTGAATTAATAATAAAATAATAGGAGATTTGAATTAATAATAAAATAATAGGAGATTTGAGTTCATAATAAAATAATAGGAGATTTGAATTAATAATAAAATAATAGGAGATTTGAATTAATAATAAACTAATAGGAGATTAATAAAAATATTCTTTTTCATATAATGCAGATCAGATTGTATTGCATCAGCAGTATATGAAGTAAACCATCTCTTTTTCACTATATATTAACTTGTAAAACTGTTCTGACTTTAATGTTAGTAGGGAACACAACCGAACTTTTCTATTCATTAATTTATTAGCGGGGCCTGTGGAAATTCCACAGCAGCATCTTTCATATGTAATATATTGCTACTGGTAATTCTGTGGGGGTTCAGCACGAATGAAGACACGTATTATTCTAACCCGCTTGTTAAAACTGTAAAAATATTTATCCAATCAAGTCTATATATTAATACATTAGCGTGTAGAACAATAATTAAGGGTAGAAAAATAAAAAAAAGGTGTGTTATTTATGTTTCTATATTTAATAATGTAAGCATTACCGTTAAAAAACAATACCCGCTCGAAAAATGGGTCGTTTTTGTTGCGCAGAACTAGCGTGGAATACACCTCAAAACAACGATTTTTTGTTTATTACAGTTCAATTCATGCGGCATCCATTCATTCAACTTTTAAGACTTCCCTATAACAATAAAAAAAGGATAGAACAATAAAAAAGAGGTGAGTTATTTATGTTTACATATTTAATATTGTAAGCATTACCGTTAAAAAACGATATAAAGTAGTGATTTAAAAAAAAAATCGACGAATTGAGTGCCATCATCTATAATCGAAAAAGAAACCAAAACTTTTGAAGAATTCTTGGCAAAATTATTTATTACAATAAAGGGAAGGACACAACACTTATTAAACGACAGCCACTCAAAAGAAAATGGATGTAAGAGTGACACAGAATATAACACATACGCTATCGTATTAATATATAGATGGCAAGGGTATTTTATCCTGCCGCAAAACTCTTATGGAAAACAATCCAGGATTTTTTAAAATGCAAATGTAAAATAGTGTTATGTCTTTACTTTTTGTTTTGGTGCATCAGTTTTACGAAAAAAAAAAGATCTAATCACCTTAATAGCATTAAACACATTTCATACACGTATGCCGCGTCTCTATATTGATTATCCACTGAGAACCCTCGTTTTCATTTGCCTTCTGCGCCTGCGCATTGCAGCCGATATAAGTTTTCCATTTTAAAATGTTGGAATTAGTTAAAAACTTTAATAAGCAACTGCAATAGTACACTTGTAACGAATTCTCACCTCCTCCTATAGATTATATCATAAATTCACCAGTTTCCTGTTTCTAAATGATACTAAATAATGAAAGAGTATAAAGGATGTTCGAATGTAAATTTTCGTACAGAAAATTCTGCACTGATGCAGACTTTCGAAACAAATAGCTAGTTAACATTGATTTATAATTATTCATCCACTGTTTCTTGTGCAATTTATTATGTTTTTATTTTTAGCCCACATTGCATTTACATTCAATAATATGATCCCCTTGTTCGAAAACTTTTGAAACCACTGATTTAGGAGATTAATTAAAATCCATTTTTTGTGGGGTTGTTATTTTCAGAAACATGTAAAATGTTTAAACGATGCCAGATAACGTGTCGTAAACATTTGCCAAAAATTGATTTTGCGTCTCGGAAATTTATCAATAAAAACTAAATAGAAAAACGCTGCTGGAAAGAACTTGAGTGATTACATATATTTTAAGAAAATACACAATTTTATTAATGTATTCACATATTCAATATTTTTTTGGAAATTCTCCATCTCCCTTAAATTTTCATGTGTCTTTTGTCATCATAGAATAATAAAAAAGGGTTATATCTACGACTATTTTAAGAAAATGTTTTTATAAGAAATCTATATATTTCAAGTATATATTTAAATGTTATATAATAGTTTGTTAGCATCATAGAATGCAGTTACCTGACTATTATAGGTACTATTGGTATTAGTTTCCGTGTGGCGTTTCTTATAAAAATGTAGCTGCTTGTGTAAGTTTCACAGCTTTACACGTAAAATTATGTAAAAAAAAGCAGATTCACTAGTGTAATAATACAGATTTAAATAAACGATTTTTTTCTGTTCAATTATTTTACAATGTTAATATTTTTCGAATATTAAGTTACTTAAACAAGTTAACATTTGCATTTCGAAAAAAAAACTTTGATTCACTTCAATTAGTGTTTTACACAAGATTAATTGATTAATGATATATATATATATATATATATATATATATATATATATATATATATATATATATATATCCATTCGGGAATCATGAGTGCATTGTGTTATGATTACAGCTAGTCGCTTGATTTGAACTTGGCCGGGAAGTCAGTTCTGACTCCATTAGCAAAGAATAAACTACACGGCCAACGTTAACTGCAAAGAATATCGTTGCAATTAAAACATTTATTTGTAAATTTGAAGATGTCCGTCCATCGTAATCTAATTATTATAACATCATGATTTTTGCATGCGAGCTAAAGTGACCGACTCTCATTATAACTTAAAAGTTCTCAACGATAAGAACCGAATTCTAAAAGGAGATGAATAATTATTACTATAATAATGATATATATATATATATATATATATATATATATATATATCAACAGTTAAACAACGTCGTTGTTCAAAATCTTATGAGCTACTACGTTGTTGACTGAGATAATTACATAATCTCTCACATTCTGAATATATATATATCTGTGTATGTGTGTATGTTTTATTTTATTTTGTTACCCTAAGATATTAACTAAGTCCACTACATGTAATTAATTGGACGTATGTTAACTGTCTACCATTTCCTAAACATTATACTTCCAGAAATTATATAAGTTATATAGGACGTATATTAAAAAATAATGAACTAGACGTTTCTATGCATTTCTGCAGTGAAAACATCATGAGAATCGCCTCACTCTCCTTACAACCCTAAATGCCGTCTACTCTGTTGACACGCCTTTAACTCGTTTCAAATACGCAATCTCCTTTCTCTAACTTTTTAATTTAACTGATTTTATACATGGCACATGTCTATGTTTCTTTCCTTATGTGAAAATAATATATCTATTGTTTAAATGAAGAGATTATCTACAACATAAAGCTCACCTGTCTGTTTAAATGTATGCATGCATGTATGTATGTCTTTCTAAAAATTTTGACATACGCGACACATTTTCACAAGATCGGCATCCTTTTGAACTTCGAACCTTCGGACGACGAATATCGAAAAATTGGCTAAAAACAATAATTAATTTACCCTCAACTAGCCACTTTTCTATAGGGAGGAGTCGCCTTTTTCGCCGATATTTTCGAAATCCATTCCCTCTTTACGATTGACTAGCCTTAATTTAAACCATCTCCACTTCAGGTTTGTCGATAGATGCAAAAGCAATGACGTCGTTTTTTTTACGTTCTTTGCCTCCTTCGTGGTACGGGTTCGAGTCTGTCTGCCTACCATAACTTTTTTTTTATTTTGCTCAAAACAAATCCCCAAACAACCAGGCAACGCCGGGCACCAAGGCTAGTCTATAATATAAATCTCACCTTTTAATGTATATATGTATTTATTGTCTCGCAAAAAACTTCGGTAGAGGAGATGGATTTTTGAGATTGGTATTATTCTGAAGCCGGACCCTTTAGGGCACAAATATCGGGAAAAAATGGCTAAAAACATTAATTCCTTCACCCTCATCTGGGCAGTTTTCTACAGGGAGGGAGATCGCTTTTTTCGTCTATATTTTCGAAAGTCATCGCCTCTCTTTGATTGTCTAGTCTTAATTTAAACCTACGTCACTATCGGTTTGGCGATGGGCGCAATAGCAAACGTATCACGTATTGTTTTTTCACTTTTTTTTCCTCCTCCACGGTAAAGGTTCGAGCCATCTGCCTACTGCCAATTTTTTTGCGCTCGAAATTTTCCTTTTTTTCTTTTTCTCAATTAACACCCTTACACACACCTCCACTTTTTTCGCCTTCGCGTCACGGATCTGAGCTTGCCTGCCTACTACCACTGTTTTTTTTTTTTGCACATTACACATCTCCAAACATCAGAGGAATGCCCGTCTCCCAAGCTAGTCTATTATATAAATATCACCTGTCTGTTTAAACGTATGTATGTATGTATGTATGTTATGTCAGGTCATGTCATATGCTACTGGTACCATGTAACCCAGTACTGCCTGTCTCATGATCGGGTCACCGGTGACTGAACTGGTTCCCCCACCACGCTTGTTTGGTGAGGAGGGTGGCTAGTCTCCCTGAAGGATTAAAAACAAGGCGTTCCAAAGGGCGAATGAACCCTTTTTCGGGGTCAACCGCCAACTAGTACCGTGTGTGTCTGTGTGTATATATATATATATATATACATATATATATATATATATATGTGTGTGTGTGTGTGTGTGTGTGTGTGTGTTGAGGTGGAGAGGGCTCCCGTAAGCCGTGGTGAAGGCAACCTTTCTAGGAGAAGCAAATCTCTGATTAAAAAAAACATAAAGCGCGAGACCTGTATCCGCGTTAAGCTGGTCTGCAGTTTAACTTGTTGCTGCATATCTTACTCTTGCTTGTTGCTTGATATCAACATTTTGAACTGAGAGAGAGAGATACTTTCCTGTCGTACAAAGCTAAGACCCTTTAACATCATCTTTGTATAGATACTACCTTTACTATAAAAATGGTCCTGTGACGATAGAAGTAATTTTTGGGCTCATGGATTTTAAGAGTCTGAGGGAGTGGCGCTCGTCTGACAAGACGTTGCAATCATCATGTAGGTATGTATGTAGGTATGTATGTAGGTTTGACGATGTGCGCAACAGCTTACGCGTCACATGTTTTTTTTTTCACTTTCTTTTCCTCCTTCGCTGCCTTCGCGTCACGGGTTCGATCCTGCCTGGCTACTACAACTTTTTTTTTGCTCAACACACACATACAAACACTCGAGCAACGCCGGGCAGCCAGACTAATCTATAATATAAATCTCACCTGTCTCTTTAAATGCATGTATGTATGTACATATATGTATGTATGTTTGTATGTATGCCTAAAACTTTCGACAGAGGTTACGGATTTTTACGAGATCGGTATCGTTTTGAAATTCGACCATTGAAACGATAAATATGGAAAAATTAGCTAAAACCTCAACTCCATCACTGTGCAGTTTTCTACAAGGAGGTTCGTTTTATTTGCGTCTCTATTTTTGCAAGCCATCGTATCGATCGGAATGACTTTACTACTTTCCACGTTCCGAACTTCCGGTCGCCTCATGGAGTAGGGGTAAGACGTTATTTCTTTTCACTTTCTTTTTGCCTTCCTGGCACTGGTTCCAGCCTTCCTGTTTACTACCACACTTTTTTTTGCCCAACAGATACTTCCAAACACCCGGAAAATGTCGGGCACCCAGGCTAGTCTCATATAAATGCATATATATATATATATATATATATGCATTTATATGAGACTAGCCTGGGTGTCCGGCATTTCCCGGGTATAAAAAAAAATAAGTATATATATATATATATATATATATATATATATATATATATATATACTTATTTTCTATTTTACATAAGCATTAATATGTCATTACACGTTCACGAGCATTTTTTGATTAACCAGTTACAAGTAACTAGCGACATTTTTAAACGATATTTCTTATACAAACGTTCAAAACAAGGATGTGGCCTCTATTAAAATTTGCCTGAGAAATTGAAAATTAAGGAATATCTTTAAATGATGTTTATTACTTATTGTTTAATAGATGAATCTTTATAAAGAATTTGCACCAGATTTTCTCACTACTTTCATAAAACTATATATAGCTCCATATATGTAATGTATGCAGCTTTGGTCCAGAATTAATATCGGTTAATTATTCTAAGAGTGCAGCCTGTAAAAATAGATATATAAACATACCAACATGACTAAATTTAGATATATATTGTACACACACACACACACACGCACACATACACACACACATATATATGTGTGTGTGTGTGTGCGTGTGTGTGTGTGTATCATGCTTTGATACAGATTTAGTTGCCTTATTAAAAGTTTAGCTTTCATACCTACACAAATCAGCAACTTTTAACAACGATAAGTATTGGCGATGGAAGCTTGTAAATAAAGGTCAGACAGTTAAATATATACATATAAGTCTCATCTAGGATAGATTGTATATTGATACAATAAGCAGGGATTATATTTTTTGTTCTATAAATATACTCGTTCTGAGACACGCTGTTCATACATGTGAGTTTGTAATAAGATTAAGTGTTCTTAATGTATTTCATATTCTGAGGTCATTGCCATCTTAATTGCCTGATCGAGGCAATTTTTATTGGATATGGACAGTTTTGTGTTGCCAAAAATTGACAAAAAATAAAAGGAAATAATAAAATTAGCAAAAATACTTCAAAATAATTTTTTGAACAAGTAAAAGAGGATCCTATTAATAGTGAACTACTAATTTAGTTTTGGTGGTTTTTACTTTTATTAATCGACTTCCGTTTGCTTAACATTACTACTTGTAAGTTCTATGCGTTTCTCGTATCTGCCGCTGCCTCATTCTAGTCGAGCCTAACCGTTTGCCGAGGAACGGACATGTGAATCGTGCAGGTAATTTATTAATTGCCCGAATAACCCCTACTGGGCAATGCTGCCAGGTCTGATCATACTTCCAAAGTGTTATACAAATATCGATTGACTAAAAAGCGATTTAATACTAGCATTAATACAATTCAATCTTCATTGAATTCGCTCAACGTCCGTTTATTATTCGGGATCACTAGAATACTAGGTTACAGAATATATAATGACAGTCTTATTAGGTTCATGTTATAAGCTTTAAGCCATTAACTAATAAGCTAACGAACGTTTATGACAAAATGGAATAAAGTCCCTTGAAAATGAATCTATAATAAATTGTATCTTTATATTTACTGTATATCTTAAATTTAAAATGTATAAATTGTTACAATTCGATGTAGACTGATGAAGTTTTCCAGGGTGTTAGGGAGCATTTCACCTTTAGACAAGGTTTAAACAGATTTGTAAGTATCGGAGCTCTTTCCGTTTGAAGCTTTTTGAGCACTATAGCTTGAATGCCGCCCGAGCCCGTGTCTTTACTGGAATCAAGATTTTTTTATAAGCTTTTTGATAAGCAACATCATATGCAGATATTTGCATGTGATATAGTGTGTTTTCTATCACAGAAGGAAATGTAGGAGTGGGGTAGGCGCCACTAGTTGCAATGAGTAGAATCTGCTGAAAAGTTCTTCGCGAAGAGTTTTGCTTTGTCAGATGCTGACGCAATTACCAAACTTCCAGGAATTTGTTTGTTATTCGTCTAAACTACTGGAGACCAAGCCACTGCTCAGCTTGACTTATTGAGCATACGGATATTTTGCATTCTTGATTGCTATCTTACAATGGTTGCTGTCAGTCATAAAGGTGGTTTTAGTTTCACAGCATCTTTTACATTGGAAGCAATCAAAAGAGGTTTTTGTACGCAATAATGGCTGGCTGTTGGTTTTTACTGAATTTTTTTAAGGGTATGAAACGGTCTATAGCGACAAGTAACCAGTCAATGAGGTCATATACTATAAAGGACACGTTATTTTTACACATGCGTGCATATGTATATATGATATAAATGTTTGGAAGTTAAAACTATAGAGTATTGATATACGATACGATAGAGAGGTACATCTGAGAATTTATAACATTTTGTTTTTATCTTATCCGAGAAAACTGAGTAATCGGAAGATTTCAATGGAGACAGAGCGGACGGTGAACACATTTCTTGGCATGATGTATAAATACTTTTTGAAGGAGATATCACAGATAATCTGTAGAAATATAGCGCGAGATAACTTTCGGTTTCTTACAAAGAAGCTGCTATGCTTTACAAACGATATCTCGTGAAAAGTGCTAGTTTTATACAAAGAAGCACCCATGCAACATATGTTTTACAAACGATATCTTATAAACAAAATGTAACACTACATTTCACTGACAAAAGTTACTTAGTCGATTTCATTTCTTATAATTCTTTTGTAGATTCACATCCACTTTCGTGAGATTTTTAAAACTTTTTCTAAAGTCACTTTTCAATAATAACAAAAAATTTTATATAACATAAATAGATCTATAAAAAATGCAACTTGATAGCAAAACCATAACTAGTGACTGCATTAGAAACTCGTGATAACTTAATACGTTTATTAATTTTAATTTAAATGCTGCTTGCTTGTATAAATAAATATTCTTTTTAATGTGTCGCACATATATTACAAGCTAATATGTGCAATTAATGAAGAAAACATTTGCTTATTAAATTAATATTGTAGTTAATTGATTACACGTTTTAATTAAAATAGAATATCATATTAAACGATCAGAGTACGAAATATTAAGGAATTTAAAAAATATATATGCATATTTTTAATTATTTGGATTAGTTAAACTACTATTCTCCTTTGCATATTATTCTCACAATATTTCGTAGGATGTAACACCCGATTACCTATGATTGATGTATGTATATATATACAGATATATGACCTGATTGACCTAAGGGGGCGTTTTGTTCCTCATTCAGGGGGGACGAGGCTTCTCAGGGGCCGAGGAAAACCGGATAACTATGCTGAGATAGCTTTAATAGGTCCCTGGCAACGGCGGATATCCTAAGACTTGAGCTTGAAATATATAAATATATTTGGTGTTTGAAAGTCGGAGATATATTATTGTTTGAGAGGTAGACAACTGGAAATGTGAGAATGTTAGAATAATCGACTGTACTTGTCGACCTACAGGATCTTTCAGGCTAAGGCTGTCTGAATGATGGCATGTGACCTTTTAAGGTCATGGGAATTTAATGTTGATTTTTGCCCCAGATTTCAAAAACTCTCGACTATAAGTCGAGCTGCACACAAAATTAAATTCTTTAAACTTTTGCCAGTCACACTCTAAATGTAAGATATGTTTTAAATTTCTATAAACTCTATTGAATTGCATCGTTACATAATGCAATATATAACATAAATTTAATTCATATTTTAAAGTAACATACTATTACAGTAAAAACTAATGGATGTACAGATTACTTAGCTATCACAGGTTAAGTTTGTTTTCTTCGTACCAGTTAGGAATGCATCTTTGATAATCAACATGTCAGTGTTTTTTTGTTTTGTTTTGTTTGTTGCTTTGTATGTTGCTGTCGGTCCTATTTAGTCTTTACAGATTCAACCTGGATTCACTTTCTCTGTGGTCCTGGATATGACTTTAAACTATATCCGATGATGAAGTCCCAGCTTGCGAGCTTTGGGGAGTGTGGAGCCACCCTTTAATTGCCATTGCTCCCAGGTCCACTCTGACCCGGAGTGGTAGTACCTGTTAGGGTCCCAACTATGGGTTAAATAGAAACGGACTTGCAAAAAACAAATATATTCTATTAAAAACATTCTTAAAAATCTTTGGGTTCGGGATTAAATAACCTGGAAAGGGTTGATATGCCGTAAAACAACCAACCAACTCACTTTCTCTGAGAATGAGTAAGGTTTGTGCTAATCACCTTAAGCGTCTTTACTGGGAAATTTCGACGGGGCTATCTATGCTTTTATTTTAGTATAGAGTACACTCTATTTAGTTCATTTGATTTGGAAACTTAACCTTCTGGCCAGCTTCTTGACTATCGGAGTATAAAATAGTACATATTAACTTTATCTGCTTATGCAACAAAATTACTTTGTGTCTGTTTGCGTGTATATCGTTCTCTATCAACTCTGAAACGGCTAGGATGAAGTTTGTATTCCACACAAATATACTGTATGCATCTAGGAGTCTTATTAGAAAGGTGTTTACGGGAATTTCTGGATAAGTAACGAAAATAAATACTCAATTAAATCCGATTAAAGAATGGACAAATTTAATACTCTTATACAGCCTACTATAACAACCGCATTTTATAAGTTCAAAAGACGGTTTCGCCGTATAAAATCAACAGTAGGTTCGTTGATAAGGCAGGGACTAGTTTAAGAATGCTCTGCTTAGAACATAATTGAACCATGGTTTTGCATTTAAAACTTTATTTGAACCATTATATGAATATAATAAAAAGCCATCAATAGATTCTCTAAATGCAATTTAGACTACAATGTATGGTGGACTAACTCATTTCCGGTGGGAATGTGAAACTTTCTCCCAGTACATCGTAGGGAGTCGCTGACTAGAGTAGGCAATCAATCGATTTGATTGCAAAATGTTTGATTTCACAGATTTAAATGACAATAAAAGTATTAGACATGTGAAACATTCGTTGAAACTAATTCACTTCTGTGCAATACCAGGTTTCTCTGCTACTTCCATTTAAAAGTCGTTCCAAGTATCATGATCCCTCAGATTTAATATTATTTTAAATATTTTCATGTTCAGAACTGGCTTCATTCAACCAGAAATTTTACTCTTTGTGTAATAAAATATTAATTATTTCTTATTGTCATTGTCATGTCCGATTTAAAATAGACTGTAGCGATATTGCTCTAATTTATTCTCTAGTGACATGGTACTATAATATAAAACTGCGTTTCGTAACTATTTTCAAGTTGATGATCATTTGCACCTTGCTCGTAATATGACTGAGAACCCAGTTTTCGTCAGTCCTTCCTAATCTCTGCCTCCCATAATTTCTTTCACCGTTTGGCAGCACTCTCCACTTTTTCACGGTATTCATTAGCTCTTCATGTAATTTGACTGTTCTTCGTTCTTCATTTATTAATTTTTCTCATTAGATATTGAGGATCCTTTCAAGCTTAACATGTACGTGATTTGTATCTTTCTCCGCAGTTTGTATCCATCAAAACATACATGCAAAAGAGTACATCATTCGAATTTTTTAACTTAGTGTTATATTTCTGTAAATCCATATTGACCTTGGTTTGGTTAGCAGTGCTTTTAACGGCACAGTTATTGCAACGATTTCAGGATTGCGTCCGTCCGCCTTCACAACAGACCTAATAGCGTTATTGAATGGCTCGAATTATGTAGAGGCAAATACGTATTAACTATGTGAGTGGCGGTGAGACAATCAAGAGAAAATATTTCACAATTCCGGGTAGATAGTTTCCTGTTATATTGCACTCGATGTTAGATTGTCTTTTTGCACTTTACAGAAGAAAATTAATTCAAAAATATTACTGAACTTTCTATAGTCATATAAAGAAAAAGTCTCTTCGTCATCTTCATAAATAATCTCCTATGTTACATTCTTAGTTCATTCGTAGACATTTAGCCAGACGACACTATAATCTATGGCAAAACTTCAAAGGCCGACAATAACCAAAATCTTTCTGATTCTCTCTATTCGGATATTGAATACATAGTACAATGGGGAAACTGTGACGGTAATTTTAATGCATTTTAAACCAATATGCTATTTTTTCATCACAATCGCATTAATCTCAATCTGACCCAAATTAAAACGAATGGCTCTTGTATTGTGGAAGCTTCATGTCTTCACAAGGTTCTGCAGCTGATGTTCATTCCTGATCTAAAATGAAACACATCCATCAAATCTCTTGCAAATTTCGCTGAAAAATAGTTGGATCATATTACTGTTTCAGTAGTTATCTCACTGCAGATGCAATTCTCTATCTGTGTATGAGTTAAGTACGTTCTAATATAGAACACTGTGCCACATCTAGGCTAGAGCTGCGCTTCAGTTCAAAACCGGTATCGAAACCTAGCAGGTGATGCCCATTTCCCTTTCCACAACCCCTTTTCCGCAAAAAGATACCTTGCGAGCCTATCGTTATTTTCATGGTGAGTGCTCGTGTCAGCTTCAGTCTACACCCCCTTGCCAAACTTTCACAACAACACTCGACTAGCTACAACCACTATGATCTGTTTCTATTTGTGCTTAAATCTAACCGCAGATTCTATAGGCAAAGCTTCTTTCCTAAAGCTGAACCATGGTTCTGTGATCTTGAGTCCTGGCTCATTACAATATGGTACCCTTCAAGGCCAATGTAAACAGGTTCTTGTTGAGCTGTTCGCTTAAATAATCTTAATTCTACTCAATCTACAATAATGATTACTAAACTACAACTTTAAATTTATTAACTCTTCTCCCTGGGTGGCCTTAAGGATTTCATGAGTTATAACTTCTTTGTACAAAATGAATGTACTACATGCTGTAGCCTGATATACTTCTTTGCATACGATATTAGTTAGGGATGAGTTCCTTTAAAGATTTCCTATTTATCTGTTGCGAAGATATGCAAATAGTTAAAGGTTTGACTCGTTGTTTTCCGATAACTTATCTTGTTATTCAAATACTTTTTGCCTATTTATGATCGAACATATTCATCTCATGAGAAAATAGTTTCTTTTATTATGGGATCAAATTGTATACATTTACACTTTTCTGAAATTTTACATCGAATATTATGACCGTTTACTCGTGAGCAAATTAAAAAAAAAGATTCTACTTAAATAGTTAATATATCTGATATGTCAACTTTAGCTTTTTTTTTCGTTCAACTTTTAAAATCTTACAATATAACATTCTATTTTAGATAAGGATATTCAATTTTTATTTTGAAAAAAGAAACGCGGTTATATTCTCTTTCGTTCAAATATTTGTTAGGTTATTGTTTCCATTTGCTTTCCATTATAGGGATATTCATCGTGGCAAACCAAAGGATTCACTG